>NC_052138.2:793-300793 GCF_016086655.4 Lepeophtheirus salmonis
CTCCCGCAATCCTCCCCCATTATATAAATTGTAGGATTTACTATGTACCTTTCCATTGTAAATGATAATATAAAAGCTTTCCTTTTTTTTCAAAGTATTCTATTATATCAAATAGAATATCAGCCAACATGCAACTGATGTTAATAATTATTAATAAAAATCTGCGAAAAATTGCTATGTTAAAATAATAAAAGAAAAAATTAAAAATGAAATTTTAAAAATATTTTGAAGGAGATAAATAATACTAGTCTTGACGTTTCATTAGATCAGCTACAATGAGCTATGCCAATGGAGGAAGGAGAAAAGGATATATATCACTAAGATCATTTGCTAAAAATAAAGTTAATCCCCAATTCAATTCTGTGTCTCACCAAGACTTACAATTATAAATCCAATTCTCCACAACAGATCATCAGGGTTATTTCTCCACCTTTTGTAAGCACAAACGAATATTTAACAAGTTTATGCCTATAATTGATTCTATTCAGGAAAGGATGTTCCCTACTCCAGAATTAAATAATAACAATATTGAAAAAAAAATCATTTTTTAGATTACTAATTCCTTAAAAAACGAACCACCTAATAAATTCACCAAATTTATATCACTAATAATCAGTATCTGAATAATTAACTAGTCTCCTTCCACCTTCTCTTCGTGTTGTACTACCTAAAATCTTACTCCTTTGTATGTTAGTGTAAGATATGGATATAAATGAATACATCAATATTTTACCTGTATAAATAATTAAAGCTAGAGTTCGACGATTGATGAATTCATAATTAATCATTGATATATTATCTTGATTAAAAAAAAAAGAATAATGGAAATTGTAAATTCGGAATATTTCAATTGTATGTTGTAGCTTAACTTTTATTTATTACCAATTGATTGTTACAGTTGATTATAAATTATTATGCACAATATAATTAATTTTTTTTTTTTTTTTTTTGTGAAGAAAAATAAAGAATAAACAGTTTTGTGATACTATAAAGTTTACGTTGTAGTTATTTAAATAGAAAATATCCTTTTATTATGAATTATAAATGATTAATGGGCTTTAATCTTTTACAAATTAAAATATTATTCTTCATCCATAATCTTATGTTTGTTCAAGTATTTATTTCTCTCAAAATCCCCATTTTTTTAAACTAATTAAGATTCAACATAAAACAAAAGATTATATTTTTAACAAAAACAATGGCGTTGTCAGAAACATTATGACAATTTAATTAATTTTTCTAAAATATGTAAAATTTTCTGATGAAAACATGTTTATTGTTGCCATATGTTCATTCATATTAGATGTCAAGGACAAAATCTAAGATTGGGAAACAATATATTATAACATTACTTAAATGCAGTGTTCATACACCCCAGCGAATAAAATATATTTTTCATATCTTGCGTCTATCATAATTTTTCTCATTCTTCCAGCTAAATTTTTCCTACTCAATATATAAAAGAAGGAGAAAAAAACATACCAAGTGGTACATTAAAATGTGAACATTTTGAATTTCAACAAGATAAAAAATATAAATATATGGGTTTCTGAGAATTGCAATCATTAGTGTAGTCACCCTTAGCGGCAATTATGGCTTTCAGGTGGCAGAGGAAAGCCTGGCACTCACTTTAAATGTAGTCATCTTCCAGGGAGTGCGAGTTCTAACTGACAGTGGCCTCGTCGGTGTTTGGATGAAGGGCACTGCAGGCTTTCCCCTTGACATGCACCAAAAAGATGTAGTCGAGGGGGTTGGCATCAAGATTCTAAGGGGCCCAAAAGAGTAAAAAAAGAGTTCAAAATAACTCAAAAGACTAATACAATACTCATTCGAAAGAGTCGTGTAAAGAAAGAGACGGGTTTCTTTCATTGGGGGTGTCAAAAGAGGCCTCTCAAAAAATAAAATAAAGTATGTCTTTTTGTAACACCTAACTCGTGTTGTTAAGATAAATATAATTAAGGATTTATTTCCATTTTTTATAAACAATGATAAATAGTTTAAATGGTTTAATTGTTACTATTGTTCCATGGTTTTTTATATAATAACATTTGTTTATTTTTGAAGTTTCTTTTTTATCCAGTTCCCTAATTGTGTTATACAAAGGATGTTCATTATAAGAAAGTTAATTAAAAAGTAAAAAAAAAATATGATGTTCATGCTTGCCAGGTATTTTTAACCCTTTCAGACCCACAAGGAATTGAAAAGAAAATCAAAGATAATGATACTCAATTCTTGATCTCTTTGATCATATTACAACTACTTAAAAATTATTTTTTTATAAATACAATAGGTATGACAGAACTTGATGGGACACTGGTGTCCCGGTAATTTTTTATTACGTATAAACGAATTACTAAAGTTATGCTATGGAGTTGAATACCTTTATTAATTATTTTGATATACTTTTTATTTATAATTCAATTAAGTAATAATTCTACTATGAAAAGTTGATAAAACTAATATGATAACTGCTTTAAATGTATTTATTAGATTCAAATTGTAAAACATAAAATCAAACTTTTGAATATCATAAATCACACTTGTTATCAAATCATTTAGATCCAATAACAAGCCATTAAAAGGGATTTGGTTTAGGTATAATTATAAATTTGACTGATTGTATTTAATAAATGTGTGTTTTTTTCATAAAAATATGGGATAATTTAAAGACTTATATAGGACAAATATAAACTCATATGATGAAAAGTTTTTTGTAAATTTTAGAGATCTACTATTACTCTTTCTAATAGTTTAAAAATATTTTAAATATAATGAAAAATAATTCAAGGACAAATGAATAAAAATACGAGACACGAGTGTCCTGTTGTTTTGAAAGGCTAGGTGAGGAGTTCTTTTTCGATGGGATATAGTGTTGAAAATAGACATATATTGATATTGAATATTTTACAAGGATAATCCTTATTAAAATCAGTTTTTTGAAATAGGTAGTAAAAATATTGTAACCTAGCAATTGTTATTTAGTTGTTCTTGAATGTGATAATTAATCAGTAAGTAACCAAATTAAAAAGATAGAAGTTTGTTTATAATTTTTAACACCCTCCTTAACAAAATGATGCAAATTCTGATATAGTTTTCAAATTTTCTTTTTTAAGATATTATTATTGCAAAAATATCTTTTTCATTACTTTAAATACACAAAAATTTTAATGAGATGGAATTGTATTTATTTTTAGTTTTTAAACATAATCAGTCCTATCATTTTAGATTATAAAGTTGATTTTTGTATATTATTATTAAAAATGGTGTTCTGTTGATAATAACATATTACATTGAAGGAAAATCAAATTATATTAAAAATATTGGAAAAGTATGCATTATTATTGTTGGGTATGATACATGATATAATTAGAGTATTATATGAAATCCCAAATTATTTCCTTGGTTGAAAGGAACTAGAAAACTTGAGTAATAAAATAATTTATGTAATCTGATATCTCTTGATGAACAATAATCAAATAAAACAAAGGTACATACTTAACATCAAAAGGAAAATATAGAATTTATTCCCCGATAACACTATTCCATATCTATTGAGATTTGGAACCAATATTGAGACAAAAGTCCCTGCTGTTCTTACACAGGGCAAAATATCTTTGATTCCTAAAAAAAGGTGGTAGGACAAGAAGAAACCATTGGAGGTCATTAAAAATTCTAAGCAAATCATATAGAATGTTGACCGGGGTATTGGCTAAGCAAATTGGACCTTTATAAATCGGAAGATAGGTCAGCAATAAAAAGGAAATTTTCAGTCCAGGCTGCTATGAGTCCGACTCCAAAAGATTGAGGAACAAGTTCGAAGCAATTGTTATACTAGATTTCAGTAAAACGTTTTATTTGATCAGTCATAAATATATCCTACAGGCCATAAAAAAAAGTTACCAAGACTTTTTTTCAATCCTATCCATGCAGTTTTGTTCAATGAGACTTCATCTTTCTTGTTGATTGGAATCCAGAGTGATCTCCTAAAGTTGGAAAAAGCTGCAGATAAGGATGTCCGTTTCTCCATTATTTTTGTAACTGCAACGGAGCCTTTAAACCATGACCTGAATCGTAAATACAGGGTTTTGGGGTTCGTTTTGGTGAGATGTACAACTTGGTCGATTTATACGGATGACATTACACATATGAATGAAGGAAATTCGAGTTAACAATTGGAAAAGAGAGTTGAAATTATAGTTTCTGCTTTCTAAAAGTTCACTAGGGTTTCAGGAATGAGTATAAATTTTAACAAAACTTTTATATTCTTTATAGGTCAATGGTATCCTTCATCGAATTTGAAGATGGGTGGCTGTGTTGTAGTTAAAATAGTTAATATATTTGTTGTTGAATGGAAAAAGGATGTACCCACTACTTCTAATTGGATAAAAATAGATTCGAAAACCTCTAAGTTGTGTCTCCTGTAGAGGAAATTTAATCATTTCAAAGGGAATTTATTTTATATAATACAAAATTGATTCCTCTAGTTATATGCTGTCCCTTCCATAGGTGACGTGTCATTAATGGAGGAAATAAATGGCTTGGTACATTGTTCAATACAGGATATATCCCCACCCTAAAGAGACCACGGTCTCAATTAGGAGGATTAATTGTCTTAGTAGCCAATGTTTTACCTAAAATCTATCTAAAAAATTTAAAAATATAATTGCTGAGCCTCACCAGGAATTGAAATTTTTTTTATACGCTTCTAATGCTTTCAATTATTTAATGTTTGTCACTGACCTTGCAAATAATCGTATTCTCTATCTATCTCGCAGCTGCTCAAAGAGTCATCTGGAAAAATACTCCTTGTTTTAATTAAAATTGAACGATCGTCATCATTTGCTAAAAGCCTGAACAAAATACCTTTTTTTTAAGAATCTTCGAGACCCAAGCGAGCTTGAGAAAATCGCTACGGACGAAAACGTCCTTACTCTTCATTACCTAAAACGCAACCCAATTTTTGATACAAGTAAATTCTTCTTCCCTTACAAAGAATGGCTGTATATCTGCTTCCATTAACTCATCGGTGCCTAATATTAGTTAACAGAATTTCTCTTTTCAAATAGGCTAAGGAAGTACTCGTTCATTTCATATCTGTTCTCAATCTTGATAAATCCTGAGAAAAAAAAGTTGTACACTCTTTGAAAATTAATGAATGCAGGAAATTTACGGCTCAATTTTTGATAACTGCAAAGCTCTTAAAATGTTCAAGTCCTTGTAAATACTGTGGGCAAATTTTTGATAATAGTATCCACGCTTTTCTTGACTGACCAGTTCTTTCAATAATTAAAATTTTTGTTGTGCTGAATCAAATATTTATCGAGAACTATAAAGAAAAGGTAATGAAAAAAAAATATTCTGTTTGGTCTTTCCTCTCGAAGAACTGAAATTTCTCAAGAACATAAGGTAATAAACGCGTCTCTTAGTAATTATATGGAATTTATAGCACAGAACATTTCTGTACCCTGGGTTATTAATCTTAATGATATAAGATATCTTCTTATGGCCGCTGGTGCAAAATACACTACATTTTCTTTGAAAATACTTACCTCCAATGGGGCTACATAGAATTATACATCCGATTTAATAAAATACTTCCCACATATTTCCGAAAATACTCTTCAGTTAATTATTCGTCAATGTAAAAAGCAAATTGTTGGATGATGTTATCCTTAAGAGGTTGTTTTATGCTATTTTATTTTATTTATTAAAGTTTTGATAGTTTGGTTTTTCATTTTTTTTTCAATGAGAATTTCCCTTAACTTTTGTTATACTTAATCAGGTTACATTTAAGAATATTCATTTTAATCTATAATGATCAATTATGTTTTTTATGTAAACGCAAATATCCTTGAAATAAAAACCTTGCTCGGGAGGAAAAAAAAAACTACATATGATTATTTGTAAATTATAAGCATTTTTGGTATTTATAAAGCATAAGTGACCAAACGGGACACCCACTTTGGACAGAGCTTTCTTATGGACGAATGCTCATATAATATAAAGGCAACACCTTCTTTTGATGTCTTAACAATACCATTTAAGTCATACAACTTCACTTTCCGATTTAAAATTCAAAATCATTTTTTTAATATTAACGACGTTTTCTGTTGTTAATGGCTCATTTGGACGTCCAGTGCATTCTGCTTTATTGTCATCTCTTTAACAGGATCTATTTTTCTTTAAAAAAAAAAGTCTAAATACAAATGTCATATATTTGTTCATTTTCTTAGATAATATTATATGATAAAATATATTATTTTCATATACTCATTTCTAAATCAATATTATGATATTTGATAAGCGAACAAATGTAACAAAGGGATTCTTAAAATGATATTTTAAGTTGTAAATCACTTTTTTAACGATGTATTGGGTGCAAAAACATAACTTATTTTTTCAAAAGATAATAAACATATATACAAAATTATACTTTATAGGGAACGCGTCCTAATAACCAAAAAAAACTTTACACTGATTTATTGATTGAACAATAAGTTATTGACGATCTTGGAAAGATCTTAAAAAAGATAAGTTTTCCAAAATATATTGGGTTTTAATTTTAGTTGAACAATTTGCATTAATTTAAAAAAAAATGTTCTGTATATTAAAAAATCAAACAATTAGCTGAATAAAAAGAAACAACTATAAAAACTGCTAATCTGAATTATAATTCGTTTAATTTGCTAAACTTTTCTGTAAAACCATTTTTTAGCATGAATTATTTTCGACGCCACTTGTCTAAATACTCCAACAAATGAAAGTGATAAAGTGTTTTTTTTTTTTAAACCTGGGAAGTTCTGTCTTTAGAATGAAATAACGTCTATCCGGCTGATTGCCACGTAATAAAAAAAAATTAGGTTGTTGAACCCTGTATATATTAATCAAAGGTGGGTAGGCATAAAACATATCTGCCTTCCGGCTAAGCTATGCTACGATGAATCTGGCCCAAAATATGAAAAACCATAAAATAAAAGTATATCAATACCTACCCAATACTTTTGTTACTGTTTAATAGATCTTTCAGCGTAAGTTTACTCTATTTTTATGAAATCTCTTCAGTTTATTTTATGTTCTTTCTTGGCAAAGCCTTCATCGTGTAGAGGTACTTCTCTATTTGATGTGATATTTCTATTGCATATTTTCCCGTTCACTGTTTTATTGATCCGAGCAGTTTCAATTAGAAAATACAAATGAAACGAGACGTATTCATAATGATGAGGATTCTCTCATATTTTGATCCCTATCCATATCTATAAAATTCTCCGAATTTTAACTATTAAATAAAATTCAATGATAGTTGGTTATCTCTGAGAAAAAAATGAAAGTCCATTGTGCTGTAATTTAAAATATGAAAATAATGTGTTATTGTTTTACTTCTTTATAATTTTTTGTACCTTCTGGATGTTATAGTTCATATTTGTTTTGGTTGTAACACTTATAAATAATCAATAACGTCATCGTCAGCATATTTTTCATAGGTTGAGAACACGAGGATAACATGGTCGATTACACCATACGTTATTGGCCATTTTAAATAAATGTTGAGCTTCAAGATTTGGACAATAGGCTTGGCAGAATAAGGTTCGGGCTATGGTTTTTTTGGGCTCGGGCCTTAAAAGAATCCACTTCTATTTGTTAAACAAGAAATATATGTTTGATGATGAGTTGGACATCATCAATAAATAATATCATTTTTTCTTTTTCTATATATAAATTTGTATTAGATGGGAAAAGTTAGAAATAAATCAATGTTATTTTCTACAGTACAAAATAAACAGTAGGGTGGATCTAACTTTTAAATTTTTGGAAATGTTGTGTCTCAGCCTCATATAGTGAACTTGTATATACTAAAAAATTATCCATACATAAGCTTTACAGAGTACGATAATTGGTATTTTGTACTAACGCTAATATAAATATAAATATGGTAATCTATAAATATAGGATCTAACGTGTCAGCTTTATTTGATTTAAATAGTCAAACTTAAAATCAAACTTGTGAATTTCATAAATAACACTTGTTTTCAAATAATTTAAATCGAATAACTAGCCATTAAAAGGGCCTTGGTTTAAGGTATAGGTATAAATTCGACTTGTTATATTTAATAAATGTGTGTTTTTTTTCGTAAAAATATGATAAAAGTTTGACATTGATATTTTTATGGTGGTTTTTTTTTGTTTTTCTACCCCATTCGTAGCGTGTGCGCTTGAGCTTACGTTTACAGGTTTCTAGTAGTATGTGACTAATGCCTTCAAAATTTTGATATTGGGTAATAATTTGATTTTAAAAATTTACGTTATATAATCATTATTTTCTAAAAATACATGTAACTTTTTTTATGTTTTTCTGATTGACCAAGGGTTTCAAACATAGGTGTTGAGTGCCAGATCCAGCTTGCCTAGAAATTTAAGATGTCGTGGGAGATAAATCTACATTATTAAAATATATGAATGGGCTCACTCTATTTAACTTTAAAAATCTTTGATTACTAAATTATTCGCAAGCAATATATTTCTTATTTTGCTTGAAGTACAGAATGGTTAGCACCTTACTTAACATCAGAACAAGAAAGAATGTTCTTTAGTAAACAATCTTTGTAGAAGTCGAAACACTTTTTTTTCGACTGTAAGTAGATAGTAAATATAATGGACCAATACATTAAACATTTTTTACAGGATTAAGTTGATCCTTCAGCTTTGAGATTTTTTTCATACTGGTTCAAATTAAGAGGAAATTAATAATATTAGTGAAAATGTACAGTTTCTTATATGTAAGTTTAAAAGTATACAAATTTCATTTTCTCAGGATTTTCCTAAATACTGGTGTTCCATTTAAATTTGAACAATGAACAAAGTTGAATGATTGAAATTGTCATTAAAATAAACTCATATTTTCGATATATTAAGGCATAAACAGTATGTTTTAAAACAAAATAAAACGGAGCTCTCTAGCTTACGTTCCAGTCAAGAAAATGACACTTGAACATAGTAGAAAAGTTCCCATTCCTGTACTCCGAGCAGTTGGGTGTCTCCAAGACCACTGTCTACGCCGTTAGCAAGTCCAATCATTGGACAGGTAGAAGGGCACTGTAAAAAAGGCGAAACTTCTGGGGAGAAATTAAAGAAAATAGTCCAGGCTCATATTCTTAACTCCATGAGAACCCATAGTCAAGAGATTTTGATTAGTCAACTTTTTTGGGCCCTAAAACCCTGATGCAACCCCCCTCCTCTACACCCTTTGGATGTATGGTAGGGAGTATGCCATCCAAACACTGAGACCCTGAAAATCACTGTAAATCAGAACTGCGATCTTATGACAGAGGACTACATCCACAGTAGGTGTCAGACCTAGATTTATGATTAAGAGAGTTCAGAAACACATATATTGTAGCATTAATTTTGCTGAATTTCTATTGTTAATTAATAAATAATATTGTGTTGAAGTTTAAACTTCAAAGTGTTCAGATTTTATTGGAGCACTCATTATTAAAAAAAATATATAATTAATTTACAAAATAATTACCATTAAAGTTTAGTTAAGATAATAAGATTAAATATATTTTAACGTTGGTACTAAAAATAAAAAAATATAATTTCCATGAAATAAAGAGTTTAGTTCGCATTAGAAATAAGAAAAAAACATTAGATATTGTCAAATATGACATATTGACTATCAAACTTGTGAATCAAAAAGAACATTTTGAGACTTTCAAATCGAAAATTGAAAAAATAAGGTTCACCCTAATGTACAGTTATTTAGGGAAAAGAAAACATATACATATTATATCTAGGGATATATTGTGCCTCTCGACTACCTTAAAGAGAGTCTTAAATAAATTATATGTAGTATTAGTAAATGAAATATGTATGGATAGATTTATAATACTTATTGTCATTACATTAATGGAACAGACAATAAGTCAAGGTTATTCTATATACAAAAACATAATCCTTAACAACCTCAATGTCCAATGCTTTATATATCTTTATCTATATACATAAATATATATGTTCAAAAATAGATCAATTCATTACAGATAATGTTAAGAAAAAGTAATGATTTGAAGAATAGAAGAATTTAGTCTTACTAGTGAAAAGAACATTAAAAATGTCAATAATCAAAAACAAATTTAGTTTATTCATTATTTACAACATGAAACCCAAAGACAGGATTTATGTTTTTTGTGAAAGGGAATAAGAGACCAAAATACATTTTTTATATGAATGGAGAAACACAGACATAATATGAGATTATTTTCCCACTAATATATAAGAAACATAAAAATATTTTTAACATTAAAGAGTTTCTGTTATATTTATATCGACCCAGAGAGTAGGAGTAACATTTTCTTATCATTATCAAATTATAGAGTAATTTATACAAATTTAGATGTACCAAGACCCGCTTGTCAGGTAAATAAATTTTATAGGTTAAGATTTTGATACATGTGTTGTTAGATTGTGATAATAATGTGGATGAATTAAAATATACTTGGTAAGTTATAGATAATATTAAATAAAAACTATTTAAAAATTTCGATCCTAAACAGGAACAAAGATTATGTAGCAGATTGATAATTGAGTTTATCCGAAGACAAACACTTTACCGTCGCTTTTCCAAACGATAAAAATCTTTTCTGACCAACTAATTAAGGCCTGTAGGAATCTGGACTTACTTAAACGTATGAGGTGGAGGACTTATTTGACTTTTTAAATACTTGATTCCATTTTTTGAAGTTTTTGTAAGAATTGGATGACATCACCAGGTCATCAGTATTTGAGATTGATGTTAAATAAGAATAATTTAGGAGTCCTAATGATTTTAATTTATAATCTATGAGAAAAAATTATTAAATTTATTTTTAAAATTTGAGTTTAAAGATATTAGCTCTTGAAAAGTGGCCATAGATAGTAAAGAGCAATATTAGATCTGGTGTAAGAATATAAATTTGAATTTATACATTTTTTTAAATCAAGTAATTGAAACTGAATTAATGCCTAAAAAGCCAACGCCAACTTTTCAAGATCCTAGGTAAATCGCCAAAAACTAATTACATAATCACCCACAATTATACACAAATATGGTGGCTCAAAAATGTTTCCATGTTTCCATTTCTTTGAAAAAAATAGTTATCCCACAAAAACATCGTAATTAAAATTAATAAAAAAATGAAAATATCACCGCGTTTTTAAAATACCCAAGTACGGTTGATTCAATGTATTGACAGTGTAGAACGTTAGCTGTAGAATATAAATGTCAGTTTTTAAATTTGTACTATCATTACTAAACAAAAATAAATATTTGTTTTATTCCTTATTAGAAAATTGAAGTTATTTTGTTTCAAGCAGCTTTCTAAATTTGTTGTACGTTCTTATATGTTTGTATGTTGTGTAATTGTAATACGGATATACGAAAAATATTATCATTAAATTTAATAGAAAATATCGTTAGAATTAATAAAAAATAGGTTCTTAACTATAATTTAACCCTCTATTAGTGAAAACCCAATTTATAGCAGAGTTATTAAACTGATAAAAACTGATACTCAAGCCATCAAAAATATTTAAATGTATGATAAACAGTTGAATAATTAAAATAATTGCGTCATATAAATTTTGTATAATTAGTATAACTATTCCATTAATTTTGCACTAGTAAATAGTATCTAAAGTGCTAAAAATATTTGTATATATGTAGCATATTCATAAAAAATAAATCCATTTATTAAAATTATCTTCACAGATTTTGGGCTGAAACAAGATATCATTTTGTTATTTTTAATATATTTACATTAAATTTGGATTATTAATAAAAACCCAATGAAATATTAATTTATTAAAATTTTATTAGTAAATTGAAACCCACCAGTTTTTATGAGGTTGCATGTATTATATAGTTTCACAGAAAAAAAGAAACATCCAAGATATCAAAAGCAAAAACAAAGGAACAACTTTTAAAGAAAGCAGGTAATTAAAATTACTGCTTTAATTAGTTTTATATGAGGCGGTGTATCAAGATAAATATAGAATTTCATAAAACTATATTTAAATTTTTAGGAGCACACTAAAAGTTATTGGCAATAAATCATATACTTAAAGTAATAATAAACATTTTTACTAATCAGGGGGTATATATTATCCCTGGTTACTATAGAAGGCTTATTAATAATTATTATTTTTTTAGATAACAAAATAATTAAATTACACAGTATTTATTACTCACTAACGTGATTCTAATATATTCAACTATTTCCAGTATCCCGTTGTTAGGCAATTTCCCTACAAATGAGAAACCTTCGTACGCAGCCATGTACAACGTACAAACATAATTAAATATATTTTATATATAAAAATAGGAAATCCTGATTATCTTAAGCTTCATTTAATATTTGTCATATCTTTATAAAAGCATTATTTACAATTTAAAGAACAAGAGAGTAATTTTATGAAATTATAAATTATGTGCATTTATATTTTTCCTTCTCCCATCTTGTTTTTTTTTTTTGGCTTTTAAGCGATAGAAAAAATGTAATTATCTTTACAAATAAATAAAGAAATATATAAATTATATAATGGTGAGTGTAACCAATATTTTTTGGAGTACTAAGCTTCCAACAGAAAAACTTTAATTTAACACTCTTTTAATGAATATTCTAATTATAATAGGGTTAATGAACCTGGTTATAATTATGACGTCATTTACATTAAATGTAATTATTTTAACAATCCCATCTTTTATGCAATCGTATATATTATTTAAAATGCTAAAAGACTTGTATGAAGATTAGACGTCGAGAAAAATATTATCTTTAAAACGGGAGTTTTGAGTATTAACAAATTATAATTTGTTATTTTTATTGAAAAAAACATTTAACTATTATCTTTAGTAATAGTATGGATGGAATATTCATTACATAATTCGAATTTGATGAATGTAATTAGTACATATTAGTTACGATGATGTTACATGTATGATAAAAAAATAGCTATACATTTATAGTTACTGTTGCACACCTCAGTCCTCACATTGAAAAAAGAAAGAATCCTTGACGATTAGTCACGACTGTTTAGCAAAAAATTATCAAGTGTCTGTGTATATTGGAGATTACTTAAAGATACTGAAGGGTGGATTCCATTTCTGTCCTATACCAAGGTTCCTACAAATGAAAAATAATACTGTATTAACTGAATAACTGAAAATATATTTGAATACTTGGACTCACCTATTACTAGACTTGAAATTTAAATGTTCATCCGTGTTTATAACATGAATTTAAAGTCTCCTGAACCATCAGGATTATCCTTCGAGTTTTTCAAAAATTTTGAAGAAAAACTGGGGCCAATCCTTGAACGAGTTCTTTAGGACATTTTTTCTTATTATAGTCCAATTTTTCTATTCAAACCATTGTGTAAGATTCTTATAGACATACATAACCAGAGAGTTGTTAGAGTTATCCCACATATAATATCCCCAGCAAAGAATATAAATAGTACTCATGAAGTCTCACTGTCAAGAGGACATTCCTTGGTCGCTTCAGGACGCAATGGATATTGTGTGCGAACTAAAGCAAAAAAAAAAAAAAAAAAAAAAAAAACCATTCTGGTTGATTTTGAAAGAGGCATTGACACATTATCTTTTAAGTTCATAAAAGAGCCACTTTTCAGGTATGGCTTCCTATTAGTTTTATGAAAATCTCTTAAGCTAAAAGATACTTTGGATTTGCAGTCTTAAGTAAATGTAATTCCCTTATATTTTCTTTATTTTTATCACTCACTGAGCTGTAACTGAACACACTCATTGGTAAAGAGTAAGCGTTCTCCGATAATCACACAAACAGACAGGGCATGCATGTTTTTAAAGCTTTAACAATCATTCATAAATGGTGCTATCCTTTCAAAAGTTTACCTCATTTTGATAAAAATCACTATTTTATTTTGTGAGTTATTGCGCTAAACTCGACGTTGCTTTTGTTATTTCCCAAATAAATCAATACAAACAAATTTTTGTAACTTTTACACTGCTTCTTTTCTTTACAGGAAAATATAGCTTTTCCCGTAAAAATGGCTGAAAAAGGGCATATAATAGCATTTAGCTATAAAGAAAAATACTTTTTGATTCGACAATTTCAAGAATCTTGATAGAAAAGCAGCTCAGTTCTAATGACGTATTACTAGAGCCGTAAGCTGCTATGACAGGAAGGGAAGAACACAAACAACAAACTGTTGGTTGCTAGTAAATAATAAAGAATTACTTACTTTTAGATGATTAATTCTACTTTGAGTCCAACATGGACCTATATATCCGCAATCGATCAACGGTGTTACTCTTTCTTATTAATTAGCACGCTCACTCGTGGTGACAGTTAATTATTCGATTTTCTTTCGTTAAGAATGAAAAACTATGATAGCAGGTTTAGATAATAAAACACTGATCATGTTGAAAACGATAAAAAAACTCATTCGCTAAAAACACTAAAGAACCCTATCAATATTATTTAAGGAAAGTTTGTCTGTTTTTTTTACATGTTTGTCGATATTTGATAACTCCAAGCAATTCTGGGTACTCCCAAATGTTCAAAATAAAAAATGGGATCAAGAAAATTTGTCAGGGCTACTGCAGTGATGAAAAAAATGTTAATTACTGCTGTTTTTGCTTGATAAATTAGTAACATTGTAATATGTTTGCCTTCATTTTATTATAAAAATTACTAATTGGCATTCACTCTGTGGTACATTTTATAAAAATTGAAGTGTCCACACTTCTCCAGGCGGAAATAACTCCAAAATATATTTTTGTTAACTCAAGCTATACAAAAACACAGCTTACCTCGTCAAGCAATGTCTTACCTGCAGTGAGAATGAAAGAGAAGCTCTGAGTTTTAAAACCAGAAGTAGGGGGTCAAAAAAAAACTTCTGCCACCAGACATTGTGGGCCCTTTACAGTCTTCACTTACCACCAATATAGTTTTATTTAGGGCTGCATGTAAAATCAAGGGCCTGTACTGCCAATAACTAGTCAAACTTGAATAAATGCATCATTAGCACTGGGAAAGTATCAACTAAGATATTTTCTGAATGAGGTGTGTAGCCTTTTGGCGCTATATCAAGGTCATCACCGACACCAAAGGCGGCTGTACTATGAAAAAATGTTCTAGAAGTGTGAATGAGAATGAGAAAGCAAAGGTTAAAAATTGTATTTTACTAAAACTATGATTTTAAAAGTTTATATTACCTTACAACGACATATATGTATATGTACATTTATACATAAGTATGTAAGCTAAGAAAAACGATAAATCATTTTCTTAATTTATTTTATTGTTATAATATTATAATAAAAGTTTTGTTTTTTTGTTTTTTTTTCAAATCTAATATGCAAACATATTATTATATAAGTTATTTTATCCATAATTTTTCCATGTAAATTTATTTAACGAGACATTTTAATGAATCAGGGAAATTCTTTCAACATTAACTTTTTATTCATATGCTCATATATTACAAGTCTATCAGCAAAAAAAAAATGTATTTATTAAAATAAAGGTGTTATCAATTTAATTTAATGATCTTTATGACCCTTAAGTATTTATCTGTCCGTAAGAACATAAACACTATCAATAGTATTTTCACCCGTCAGCTAAAACTCACTTTTTAAATAATTATTTAAGCGATAAAACACAAAAATGACTATTAAAATTTTCAATTCCAGTATTTTTGACCTTTATTACCTTCTTTTCTAATCCTGTTTTGTGATTACCATTTAGAATTAAAGGCATGTTGTTAATAAAAAAAAGGACATAAATTAAAATTTTAGGTATTAACAATTGATAAAAAAAATTAATTCATCCAAATGATTAATTATTATAAAGCTATCTTTAATACAATTCCTACAGTATGTGTAATCATACGAAAGTCCAGTTAAATGAACAATCATACAAATAAATGTAGAAACTATTTTTTTTTTAAATACCATAAACAAACTTTTTGAACTTTCCCTGCCTATAAATATTCATTACTTTCTAGAATTAGTCAAATAATTAAATTAATTTTTTTATTATCAACTTTAAAAACATTTGCACACAACGTTATATTATATTGTTTTATTAAATATTCTATTAAAAATTAAAATAATCAGTCAATATTTACCTTTTGGGACTGTAAATTTTTGTAGGTTATAATAAAAGGTTTTTTTCTTTAATTTAAGTTATAATATAATGTAATTAAAAAAATATAAGCTTCTAAATAAAACCCTTCATTTTGCTTGATTTTTGTATGATGGCAACAATTTTGTAGGAACTTTACTCAAGATATATTTTTAAATTATTTATTTTTGGAATGCTACGAGGTTTTTTTGATCAATTGATATTACTAGATTAATGATAAAACAACATCAATTTTTTGTTCAAAAACACTATTACTTTATATTAATGAATATATATTAAATGAAATATTTTAATTTAAAAAATTTTATGTAAAGAAAAACATAGGTTTACAGGATCATTTAAAATATTTAGTGTTCTTTTGTTTTTATCTGGTATTTGTTCATACATTTTGGTATAATATATGGGCAAATCAAGATCTAAGAAATATTCATTAATTTTTGCCTTATATCGGTATTGATGGTTTAAACATAATAAAACATATTCAACGTCTATACTAGTAGTTGGAGCAAATTTAAAAATCACCTTGATCTACAATAGTTTTGTTAGATAGAGGCACTTCATCGTTACAACCACTGAAGATACGTCCTAACTTTTGTATAAATAGAAAATATGGATTTTGTAATTTGGTTTGTAAATATTTCTCCTTTGTTGAAAGGGTGATTATTCAAAAGTTAGTTTTGCTTCAAATTTATCCTTCCTATATGGCTTCCTCATACATTCAATCAAGTAGTTATGACTCAAATGTCCTCTCCGGAGAGTTTGGTGTGAAACACCGATATTTCTTGCATGGACAATCATGGTGATTGGCCCAGCGTGTTTTCTTTAACTTGTCCATCTCAAATTTTGCCTTTTCGACAAAACCATTCTTTCTTCCCAACGTTTTGAACATGCTTACGGATTAAACGGTGGTCCTAGAGTGTTTAATTACTTGGAGTGCGCGATGGAAATTCGTCAATCACGTTCAAGTGCTATTTTCTTAACTTGTACGTAAGATAGAAAGCTAAAGTATTCTTTTTTAAATAACTATTTATGTTAAATACATCAAAATATTAAGTAATTTTAATTACTCACCGTCATTAATTATTGAATTAGTAACTAATCACATTTCAATGGACTATCCAGGGATAACATTTTGATATATGTCTCTGAATCAAAATTATAGACTAAAAACGTTATTTAAATCGAGGGTGTTCCAAAGTCTGAATATTTTTTCATTGTGTTCATGTATCTAACTTCAGACTTTAATACATTAAACGGGTAATCTTGCCTTAATTCTGAAAAAAATAATGCAATTCTTTTTATTTGTTGATGTTCCACATCTTTTTTTCAAAATGATATGTATTATTGTTTTTATAGACAACAATCTAATCCATTTTTGTTCATGTACCTAACTATAGATGCATTATTTTAACTAGATTTCCTTGCTTAAAAAAACAAAAATTAAAAAACTAATATCGGATGAAATTTTCTAAATTGATTATTTTCATTTGAAAAAAATAAAAAATAACACAATACAAAACTTTTTATCCATTTTTTAAAAAGTCCAATATTGAAAATCAAAGGCAGTTTTTTTTTGTTACTACATTATTCCTTTCATCTTTTTACTTATATGTTATTAAACAAACAGTGAATGAAAATGTATGTACACCTATACAAAAATACTTTTAATAGGCGTTGTAAATACATATTAGTGATGTATCGAAAAAGTACTCATATCACTTTTTCGGTGGATGTGGAAATTTTAAAAATGTAGATATTACTCAGGAATGAGAACACAAATACTTAAACATTTTTGAGCGACACTCAAGAGGCATGCACGGGTGTGTGTTAATAAAGTTGGTGTAGTTCATTTTGTCGTTTTTTCTTTGTTTATAAGGTCTTGTTTTAGGCTTATGTTTTACAAAGATTACTTAAATTTGATATTCTTGATTAGAAGTACAATTATTATGATTTTTGAGTGTGCCTGAAATAGATTTAAATACAAGGTGGATCTGTAAGATTAACACTTTGGTCACGTCTTACGTACAATCAGTCAAAAAGAGGATGCAGAATAACCACATAACGCATTCTGACTCCATCATGGTCTTCTGGGTTATTTGCAGTTTTGGGAAGAGGACGCCCCCCTACTTTTTACAACAAAGATAGTGTGTCGGCATGGATGATAATTTAAAGTGATTCGATTCAATTTTCTGCCATTGTGGAAGGTACTTAACCTTAAGGATGATTACTTGTGGTAATATATCTCCAAATTTGCACATTTTTGGCCCTCAACAGCACCTTACACAAAATTATTAATTCCCTCAAGCAAACCTTCACTGAGGCAAGATAACACCTGTTCATAGGGAATATTGCATTAACTTCCAAATTAATTCTGGCTACTTGTGAAAGTCTTTAATTGAAGTTGAGTAAAATAGTTTGAGTACCTTAAATAGTAGCTATTGAACTTTAATTTTTCCAGTTTTGAAAAAAAAGTCTAAAAAAAAGTAATAGCTGCAAATATTTTTTGAATATTTTAAAGTTTATTTACGACCACACTGTTTTTTTTTGTAAGAGACTTTATTTAATGTCCAATATTTATTTTCACACCACTTTAAAAATCTTTTAAAAAATATGTACAACGTACATATATATAAGTATATATCTAAATTTAACGACCATGGCTTGGAACCTACTCAAAGTATATAACATTTTTTTTACACCATTTGAGTGTTATGTGAAAGTTCTTTTCTTTATTTCAAGGCAATATTTTTGTTTAACATATTTATTTTGGTTTTTTTTAACATACGAAGAGTTGTGAATACAAATTAGTTTAAAATAGATGCGGTATTTTCTACTCATTTCCATACGCCTTATAAAAAATAAATCCTTAACCAAATGATGGTGTAAATTGTGTAAGAAGAATTTGCTTTTAAAATTTCCACCTTGATAATAGTGAAGTAAATACTACTTATATAATAGATATTTTCCTTGGTCCTATTTCTATATATTTTATCAATGAAACTGGGGAAATGTTATAAAACATAAGAATTTTGACTATAATTTCGATAATTTACTTTTGAAAAATAGGGTATTATAAAAGAAGGCCAAACAACAAATTTTCGTTGGTACAAGTCAACACAAAAGACGAAATTCAAATATTATTGTTCTCATTTTTTGTACAAATTTCTGGACTAAGTCTTTATTTTTTATGGATCTACTATAAGTAGTATTAACTTCATCACCAACCAAGGTAAATAAACACAAATATATATACTGAAAATGAAGCTTCCTTTGGACTGAGAGTACAAAGAATCTTGTTTGGTTCAAACTAGTTTTGTCACAATACCAAAATTTTGTACCAGGTTCAGTATTCTGATACTTATTCAACTAAAA
This sequence comes from Lepeophtheirus salmonis, assembly GCF_016086655.4. Taxonomy (NCBI): domain Eukaryota; kingdom Metazoa; phylum Arthropoda; class Copepoda; order Siphonostomatoida; family Caligidae; genus Lepeophtheirus; species Lepeophtheirus salmonis. Next base: position 20,332 of record NC_052138.2, read on the forward strand.
AGTATTGTTAAAAAAGGGTAACTGAGAGCAATTCACAAGCTTTTACAAAACATCCGGCAGGATTTTGTTTTGATTACAGACATATATTTTAAACAAAAGAAGTTATAATTCTATTTATATAGTAAAAAGAAAGAAAAGGTTTCATTGAACATTCTCTTTTGTATGAAAATTTAATAAATGTACAAAAAAAAAAAAACTATTTATTTTATACTATAAAATTATGACTTATAAATAATTCTATGAATTTTCAATTCAAAAGGTTATATTTAAAAACGAAAGGGATATTTAAATAATCATAGTTAAAATATAAAAATAATAATAAACCATACAAATACATTTATTTATTAAGACACAGGGATTACTTTAATTTTTGCATAACGAAAATTATTGCACAACTTTTTATAACTTTACAAATAGAGCTTTTCAAAATGATGCATTATACTTGCTTATCGTTGTCATAACTCCCCATAAATATCGTTCATCAAATGTTTCTCAAAATGTTAATTTATTCATCTTTAAGGCTCAACACTTCATATACGTTGTGGTTAAAGATCTAAAATTTCATTTCTTAGCTGGTCAAATATCAAAATACGACATAGTAAATTTTTGTCATATCCGTTTCCTCATGAAAATTACTAATTGAATAACCCATATATATACATACAAAGTACAAATTGAGATTTCCTATCCATAAAGTTACATATTAAAAATAACGCATATTCACAAAGTAAAATGAGTTATAAAATCACACTACATTTGATTTACGTTTTTCTAAAATATACAATTTTTATTTTTTTCCATAAATTTATTTTTAGCTAAAAATGCTATTAAAAAAACTACCATGCGCAAAGTTTATTTTGTAATAATTAGTATGACAAAAGTAGGAAGAAGTTATGTTTCAAAAAGGTACTCTACACATCAACACTTAAAATAAAATGTGATAATAGTATACCAGTTGGTCCATTGTAATTTGAACAATAATTCAACACTTAATAAAGACTGAGTAATTGAAATTTTATTTATATTTCGATACATTAAAGCATACTAAATTACTTACAAAACAAAATAAACCTGATGATGCCTAAACATGTTTGACGAATTTCCTTTGCGTACTCCAATTGAAAGTCTCCAATCCCTCTGTTATTTTCGTAACATCGGGATCAGTAGGTCCACTTATACACAGCCAAGAAGTTCTACAACGAAATCGAATCCTTCGTTGATCGCCACAGGCCGGGAAGACGAAAATCGGTCAGCTCAGAAAGCCTCATTAGGAGTGTGAAGGCAAAGATAGACGCTAGACTTTGTGACACGATCTGTCAAATGACCAGGGACCTCAGGGCTCACAAAACGGTTGTCCAGTGCATCGTTAAGGAGGATTTGGGCTTCTAGTCGAGGGATGTCACAAAAGTTCAAAGTTTGACGGATTTACACAGACAAAAAAGAGGCTGAAACGATCGAAGCTCCTGTTTAATAATTTGAAAAAGCCCAATAGGAAAGTGCTCATTTTTTCCAATGAAACAAAATTCACAGTCGAAACAGTTACCTACTCCCGGAGCCTTTGGTACATCGCCAAGACCGCCAAACAAGGCTTCTCTTGAGGTAAAAATCACAATGTTTTTGAAAAACCTAGCCATTGTCTCGATGCTTGGTATCATTGATTCAAATTGTAAGGCGTTTCCACTGATGTGGATGTAAGAGCCCTGGAAGGACAATGAATATAAAATGATCATGACCAAGAAGGTGTTTCCTACCCTCAGAGTAACCAGCAGCATTGAAAATTGGGTAGGGCCTCAGGACAAATCACTGTGCCACACACCCCAGATCACCCAAAAGTATTTGATAACAAATTAGGGACCAATGGATTTTGCCTAGGAGATTTTACCGCCTAACTCCTCTAACCTGAGCCCAGTTGACTACTTAGCATGGCGCGCCATAGAGAGAAAGTCGTATACCCACTAACACAGCAGTGTGGAGGTCATGAAGGTCAATACTCTGGCATACACCCTAAAGAAAGTGGCAGGTAATTTTCGAAATTGCCTGGTGTCTGTATTGTGGCAGAGGGCGGAATTTTTGAAAAAAAAATAGTTTACATCGCTTGTTGCAATTGTCGCCTTTGTACTGAACCTTTCAATATCACAAATATTTCATAAATAATGGAGATCTGAATTTTGATAAAATCAAATTAACTGATAGAAAAAGAATCCTTTATTTAGAAGATTTAAGTTTTAGCAATATAATGAAATATTGACAAATATATTATTGTTAAAGTAAATATATTAAACCCCAAAATTTTGTTTATTTTTTATATCATGTCTAAAAGCTTAAAATTTTTCTTAATAATCGAAGAATACAAGTTTTTGAGTCTGTTTTCAATCTTTCACTAAGTATAAACTTCTATAGACACAAAAACTTTTGCAAAACTCTGCTCTCTGAAAAAATTGCAAAAGTTCCTTTTTGTCACAAAAACATTACTTAATAATTTAAATTATTCTACAAAGAAAATAAAATCTTTGTCATCTTATTTTTAAGATATTTGCAGAAATTGATTTTTCTGGGCAACTTTAATTTTTATAAACGATCAGTAATTTTATATTACTGCAATCAATTTCAAACATTTTTGCTTTAAATATTATAATTAAAATTAAAATTATGGCAAAATTAAATAACTTACTCAAGCAGGATAAATTTAAGATTTTCTAACTCTAAGTAAATATTTATCCATTTCCATTTCATTATTATATGTGGAAAAAACTGTTGACTAGTATATTATCTAAATAAATTAAAACCGTTATTTTTCCCCCATTTTAATACACAAAGTATTGAAGTCATTGGCCGAATCCTCGGTGATTTTGAAAACAAGTTTATTGATTATAATTTTTTTTATTAACACATATCATTCAAAAATCATAAAATTTATAATCCAATACCGAAGTTATACTTTGTCCAAAAAAGAATTTTAAAAATAAAAATACAAACAATTCAATGTAATAATTTAAAATATTATATGTTTAATTAATGAAGGATAAAAAGAAAAAAGAAAAATCGGTAGATAAGTAAACAGATCAAGAGGTGAGGTTCCCAAGCAAGATCTTAATGGACCCATCGCTTTCTCTTTTCCTTTTCTCCAATATATTACTCAGTCTATTATATGACGTAGGATTGATCATTCTATATTGACGTCATTAGGCGTTAATCTTGTTCATTTATTTAATTCTATAATAATTAGTAAGTAATAACTCAGAAAGCTATCCCGAATCCCTCCGGCTAGAGAATTCCCTGGTCTGTCAGTAAGTTTTATATCCGGTAATAATTATGATTTTCATCTCAATCATTCTCCCTGTTATTTACAGAGTCGTTCGTTAAGTTCTTCTTATAAGAAACAAACTCAATGAGTGCTAAAAGTTGCTTTGACGTGGGTTATGATCTTTTTTATTACGCATTACAGAGACTTTTCTCTGCTTTTCTGTCAACAAAAGCCAGGAAACACGCAGCAGAGACTTCCTTCTTGCCTTTTTTTTAGAGACCCGGACACCATTGATGGGGACTTGTTCATCTTCCTGGCCATATCAGCAATTGAAGAATTAAACTTTTTCTTTAAAGTCGACCTCAGGTGGTTGAAGGACACATAAGAATTCCTGCCTACTCCTGGAGAGTGTCTGAGGTCTTTCCTGACCTTCGACCACATGGATACATTGTTAATCGGTTTTTGTTCCAGTCTTCTACAAGATGACCTTATAAGACAACCCTATGCAGAGGAGCGCTGCGATCTCAATCTTCATCGTGTACTCTGTGCTTATTGTGGTTACTTGGACAATGGTTTATTTAGCAATTGCCATCTGAATCAAATCTGTTCTACAATATCACTTTTTGGAACATTTTAAAAGTGACTCTGAAACTATCAAAAGTTGCATAACTTAGTTAATAAATAATAAGAGCTGTCCGATAGGTAGAGGGCTTGAAGAGTATTCCATTAGTTCTTAATAAATTTTTCCTCTTGCTATCAAATTTATCAAAGGAGTTATATTTATTTTTCGATATTTTTCCTTTTTTCTATACGAACAGCTTCTTCACTTGAATAATTTTCAGAAATCAAATGTTTAATTTATTAGACGAAACACGATTTCTTAATAGCTTTACCGATTTCATTTCTTTACAATTAGAACACTTCTTCATTTTTAAAATTTCCGTTTGATCAGAGGTACAAAGCAAATAAATACAAGATATTTTTTATTTATTTGATTTTACTAACGAATTGAGATATAAAAAGTTTTTCAATCAATCCATTTATCTCAATCTTATTTTATAAGTTTTGCAGACAATTATGGATATGAATTATTAACTGATTCAATAAAGCCATCAATGCCATCTGTACTTTGCTAATTTTTAATAGGTTTAGAAATAATTAAATGCTTTGATTGGACACAAATATTGAATTCATTCTCCATCAGAAAATGAATGGAGTGTTTAATCACATTCCTCAGTGTTAGAATGTATGTTAAAAGGCCAACAATAATAAAATTCTTGTACTGACATAAAAGAAACATTGCAAAAATATGTGACAAGTTAAAATTTAATTGAAAGAAATCACTCTCCCACAATTGTTGCATTGGATTTAAAGTCGAGAAGCAAAATTTTAATCCATTACTTTTTGGTATAGAAGTGATAGAGTACAATTTCCTGTAATAACCATAGAGAAAGTAAGAATATATTAGTATTAAAACATATAACTTTTCTCGCTCCGCTTCATCAAAAATGTATTTATATGTGAGATATCCCTGCTTAAAGGATACACCTCACACTTTGAAGAGGTAATGATAAAAGGATAATAAAACTTTTATTCTTGCATCTGACATACCACATTAAAAAAATGACAAATTTAAATTGATTTCCAATATTGCTAAGGGGAAATATTTATATAAAATATTTCATATAGATATATATATATAAATACCTAGGAGCAACTTTTAAATCAAAAGATCGATTATATTGATTAATAAAAGGAACAATGAAATGCCCACAAAAATATATATTTTTTAGACATCCCCATCAGTTTGATAGAGATATATTTTTAATCTAATTAATAAATAAAAATATACACGGGACTTTGTATTGACCAACAATTTTTTATATTTTTTAAGCTCTTTATGTGGCAGTTCAGCTGACAAATGAGTTAACTTGTTGTTATTCTAGATTGAAATTACACATAGTGAACACCATATTTCAAATATCTATTGATACGATGCATATTTTGTGTTCCAATTATGAAAAGATTCATAATGAAAAAAACCAAAATCCCATGAATGGCATAATTTATTAAATTTGTTGAATCAATTTATTGTATTTTTCAAGGATAGATGGTCAAATGAATCATTCTTAAACTTAGAAAGTGTACAATAAAATATTTGGAAATTATAACTTTTCAACTTTTTGTTCACAATATTGACTTAACATATAAATATACATTTTTAATTTTGACTTTTTAATATTATTATACAAATGTACCAAAATGTATTTACAATTAAAAATAAAAGGAGTCCTGAAATATGGGAAAAAATAACAAAATAGATGAGACTGTCGGGGAACAACACAATCTTGGTCTGCTGGCAATGGGACTTATTCCCAGGAATCTGTTAAATGGAAAACTCATGAGTCATATGTACATCAATATATATTTGATAAAAAAAAACGACTACTCCAAAGCTATGGATTCTTAAAGCTAGGTGGGCTGCCAGTACGTAATTCTTGGGTCGGCCACGCAGGTTATTTACACTTACATCAATTAAAAATGTTGTTATGGTCAAACTCTTGAATAAATGAGGGATTTTTCTCAAATATGTTGGTTTGACACTTAGATAATGTAATTTCCTAAAAATTATACCTTTTTGGCTGTTTTAAAGGAACTTCGAAACAATCTCGATTTCATATTTTTATTAATATAATAAGAACATATGTACAGTATAAATATAGAAGATAAAAATATATTTTTTTTATAAAATTCCCTGTTTTCTATTAGTTTTCAGAAAATGCAGAATATCACTCAAATTACAAAATCTAAAATTTTGCTTGACTAATATTTGTTTTTTGCAAATTACACGAATCCATAAAAGACATGTTCCCCAAATTGGACATTTCGTTTTGTTTCCAATCCGGATTACCAGTCGTTCAGATATTGAAGGCTCCATGTTCAAATCTGTTAATGCCTACAAATGATAATAAGACTTTTCTCGATATTACATTTTTAGTCCTTTCATCAACTTCAGCAGCAAATTACACCTCAATACTTTACTACCTGTGACTTCTCTGTGCATATGTAGTTGCCAATTTAACTATTTCATAAATACTTGCAGCGGGCAACATTATGATGACACTTTGGTGGAGCATTTTGAGCTGTTCGATCCACTAAGTTTATGTTGATTTAGTTTGATTCTCAATATAAAACCTACAATTCATTTTTCTCACCTAGTTAGAATTCATTTTTCATACCATTATGAAAAGCCATACAAGAAAAAAGCTTGTTTATTCATAACTATACATAAATTTGACATTTATAAATGAAGGTACATATTTTAATCTCAGCTACCATTTTATAAAAGGCAAAAACACCGAGAGAAAAAAGCTATTCCATTGTGTTTCTTAATATTTCCTCGTCATTAATTTACTTTTGTCATTTTTATCAATTATTATGTCATTATTCATGTTAAATTCATTCATAGCTTACATAAAAATGTTTTATATATATAAACGGTGACAATGAAATTCTTGTCATAAAGATAAACAATCTTTATGAACAATTAAAAAGCTTGCTTTATGATATATAATTATTTAATTAATTATATATCAACTAAAAAGCATGGTTTTTTATTATTAAATTTATACCTTATTATGAAAGAAAATTTACAAAATATTTTTATTATTATTTTGACAGTAAATTTTATGTTTAGAGCATAAAAAAGACTAACAAAAGGGAACTAAGTACTTTGTATAGTTTGTAATTCGTTTGTAGATTGGGCAAAGTTAAAAAAAAATGCAACCAAAAATTAACATGGGAACCTGACAATTTGAAAAAATGTAATTTAGGAAAACAGCTTAGCTTTCATGATGTTTTATTAAATCAGGTTCAACTAGCTGTGGTAATGGAGAAGCTATAAAAGTTAATAAACAAGGATATTTGCAAGAATTTCTGCAATTAAAAGAGATGTATGGCTGGAACACCTTTTAGGAATACACATAATCGTTTTGAGTGCAAAAAATAAACTGTAGACTTCATGAAGACCCAGAATTGCCAAGTGACAAAACACAACTAAGGACTTTTACATGAATTTATTGAGAGATATGAGAAAACCCTTGGTGAACCTGTTGGCTGTAGAAATCCCCTGACTTTCGCAATGATGGGTTCCATCACATAATTATCATCTTGTCTAAAATTGATTACTCATAGAAGTAACGTATGGTTTTTTGATTAGGTGCTTTCCCATCAATAAACTAACCCAGTACTAAATTTTAGATTTTAACCCATTCTCATAAAAAAATAGTAAAACTAATCAAAAATTTTATTTTATTCTCCCTTAAAGATATAGAATCTTAATTATCTTTGTAACTAATATGACTAATTCTTTTTCCAATATTGGATTCCCTTGACATAAAAAAATCTATTGTATATACGAATAGGAAAGTTTTAAACGAATAAATATTATAAAAGTATATTGTGTATCGTAATTTTTTTAAATTGTGGTCGTATCTTTTTTTTTTTAATCATAAAGGAGACTATGGATTAAAGGTGATTACCGGTTAAAAACAGCTGGTTATAGATTTATTATTTACAATGTTTCTAAGACGGTTCCAAAGATATGTCTTTAAATACAAATGAATAATATTAATAAAATAGCTCATGGACATCACAAAAAATTGAGTTTTTCCTTTCTAATGATAGTCGACATCCTTTAAAACGTGGTTAGTCAACTGGGTAAAAATGAAACCCCACAAAAATGAAAAAAAAAATATTTTATTTTATGATAAACAAATGATTCATAATATCAATTTCTTACTTACATGGTAAACAGTAGACTAGTTACATCAATTAATGATTTAAAATTTGCTATCAATTTTGTAAATATAGAATCAATTTTGGACTTGTAAATAGGTAAAAATACTTAAAATACTGATAACAATAAAAGAAATGGACAAAACATATGTTCTTATTTTAAAATAAAACCTACAAAAATTAATTTAATAATATGAATTTGGTGTTTAAAAAAAAATTATAAGTTGCAATTTTTACAATAAAAACATTAAACGTCAATGAAATATTCATTTATCTATAGAAATTTAAAAAGTCAGATCAGTACACAAAAGTTTTAATGAGTTTCTGAAGAGAAATTATCTCTGTTGGAGGGTTGAGCGTTAGCCCTTTTACAAGTATTATTTGTCTGTTGAGGCCCTGAAGAATTCAATTATCCATACAATGACAAAGCTGGATCAAGAAAATCTCGCCCAGGCTTTCCAATGCTTATGGTGCCGTGTGACTAAATGTATTTAAAACAACTTCAGTAAATGACAGAAATACTTATATCATTGTAAAATCACACTAACCAGTGTCCTAATCTTGTACACTCTCTCATTTAACTACTTTCCATCTTTGGAATAGGAGGTGGCATGTCACTTTATTTAGAAGCTGAGAGTGGTATCTTTGAACAAATTATACAGATGAAGGATGTTAACTGTAAAAATTGTACGTAAAAATTAACCATTCATTTGTTTTTTATACATATATTAGAGTATTGGAAACGCAATGCTTTATTGATTAGTGCACATTCATGTTCTTTGTTAATCAGATGTGGTGTGATTAGATTATCCCTTTTACATTGTAGATAAGTCTTTTTTTTAATGATTATTTTTTTGTATCAAGTGTGGTAATCAAGTTGTAGTAGTAGTAGTAGTTTGGTTTAGCTCTAGCGGCAAGATTCTAAAGTTCTTTTAAAAATGCATTTAGTTGCAATCAAGCATTGGAGTCGTGAAGAACCTTCTCTTTTATGGAATCAAAATAAAGATTATTTAAGTTAAAAACTTGCTTTATTGTCAATAGGAAAAAGGAAAATATGCTGGTACAGGGTGGAAATCTCAAAATATACAAAATATAGGATATCCTTTAAGAATATATAAATAAATATATATAAAGAATTAATAAAACCCTGTATGTTACCATTTGTTAGTATGTTTCATTTCTGAGCAGGTTTTAGTTTTTAGAACGAGCATGTGGTACCACAGCTATGATACCTTATATTAAACCAGAAAAGAAAAAGAATTCCATACAACAGAAAAATATAATGAATATGACTTTAAATTAGGGTTAGCAACGAGCATGTTTAGCTAAAGCTCAGCCCCACATATTTAACAATAAAATAATAGAGGATTACATATATTTAAGAGTATAAATTATATGCATTTTTTTAGCATACCTCTTTCTAACTATTTAGGGGTCAAAGAAAAATTGAGAGTAATTAAGGACTGGTTGTGGATGATTTATCTTTTAAATTATAAAAGAAATTCATATTATTAAGCCAAAGTTTGTATGTTTATCTTAACTCTAATAACTCTAGGGTACAACTACCATAAACGATTATTTTTTTAGAATAAGTGTACAAGTCAAAGAACTAAGGATGATATTTCTTACAAAATTAAAATCCCAAACTCATTTAGTTATGAATATTTTTTTTTAATATTATGTTTTAGCATTTTAGTTTATGATTTTAAAATGGAAATAGCATAAGTTACTTTTTTTTCATAATTTAAATGACTTAATTACAATAAGTGTTCCAGTGTTAATCTTGTAGCTAATTTGCTTTATTCTTGAAGTTTTTTATACAGTCAACTAACCGCATTAAAATAAATAAAGATTATCTGCAGAGGTTGAAGTTGATTTACAAAATTACTAATGAACTTTTCCCTTCGTGATGAAACTATTGGGTAAATTCTTTTTAATGAATAATGTATTGTTTTAAATAAAACCGTATGCCACAACAAAATCAGAAATATAGAATTATTTGAGAAGTGGCACAATCTGCCATAGTTGACCGTTTTCTTCAATGTTAGTTTAAAAATAAAACGGTCTAGTGTTACCTCTGAGATCTCTTGTATAAACCCTCATTGTCTTGAGGGGATAACCTTTTGATGTTTTCTTGAACTCCTCTAGATCTATTTTGGTCCTTTTGAACGAAACTTTCTTCTTCTATAACGTTTCACACATGCTGCTTTCGTAGACGGTGGTCTTGTGTAGGTGCAACTACTTGAAGTGTGCAAATGGAAATTCGTCGATCCTCTTCAACTGTTATTTTCTCGATTTGTACATAAGTTAGAGCGATAAGTTTGGTTTTGTTACGTTAGTAAACTATGGTTTTGTTCAATTCTGAAACCCTATTAATTATTGAAAAAGTAAATGTTTTGATTTCTATGGACCACACTATGGTTTATTTAAGTTAGATTTTTAATTGATTTTCTGCATGCAATAATTTATAAATATAAATTATGTATATTAATGATCATTTTGTAAACACAATACTTTAGTTTCGAATGTAGTTTGAATCTTAATGATTGTAGTTCTTTAAATAATTTAAAAATAAACAAACAAGAGAGTTATTCAAATGGAAGAAGTTGTAAAAACTTCTTTGTTATCAATTAAATATCATTTGACATGATGGATTATTCATATTTGAAAATACTCATATATTCACAAATAAGCATAATATTATTTTGATATATTGCCAATTAAATAATATAATTAATTCATTTTCACCTTGGTCGTAGTTATACATAAGAATGATCCAAATTTTCTCTTTTTTACTTCTATTTTGAAACACTGTGACAAACAACTGTCTTGGCCAAACACAAAACTGTACAAGAACTTTTGTATCTGAACACTTAACCTTTAAGCAAATTGTACAAAAAAACTTTGCAATGTATCTATTGTGAAGTATAGCTCACCAAAGACGTCTAGAAAAAAGCTCAGAAATATTTACTTAAACTAATAATTTAAATACTTTTTTATCCAAAACTAATTGTTAAACTATTTTGTATGAAATTATAACCTTTTCTTTGATATGTTATTCTTTATAATAAAAGAAAAATGATTCATATTTGAAGAAGAAAATGACGTCTCATTATTATGTATCTACACTATTATGGCCTGGTTAACTCCAAAAATCAACAACTGAAGCTGTAGTCAATTTCTTTAAACATCAGCCTGAACTCTCTATAACAGAAATAACCATGAATGTAAATTGTTTAATGTCAACCTTGTCAATGTACATCAAATTGAAGTTTGCGTCTCTGTACGGGCCCAAAAAGTACTACTTCTGACAGCAGAGATTGTGAAAAAGCGAGACATTAGTTCAATTCCAGTTTTTTGAGAACTCTTGCTTTTGCACATCACTAGATCTAATTCCTTTGGATTTAAGCATCTGGTGACAAGTAGACTTCCATGCCTGCCTAATTCAATGCCCAAATGTTAAATCATTAAACGACTCTGTCAATGAGCGGTTGGCTGGCATACCTACATCAAAAGCACCAGAAATAGTTCCAATTCTGCCGAAAAACCATTTTTTCTACCCTACAGTGATGAATTTAAAGATTAATTATTCATAATATCATTGTTATAAATTATATTCATAAAATGGATAAGAATATAAAATGAAAACAAAATCCTACATTGTTTTTTTTTTTTATTCATTTTAGTTTTTAATACATGTGTATAAATATACAGAAACGAGTCACAGGACAATAGACTGTAGATAATGACTTGTTAATGATAAAAATATTAAATATATCAGAATTAATAATGTAGTCGTATAATTGAAATATTGTAGGAGTGTGTTTCTAATTTCAACACAGAGTGAGTTCTACATAGTGCTCACTGATTTAAATCATTAATATATTCTATATTTAAGAAATAATAATCTAGTCGTGTTTATGAAATATACGTGTTTCCATGCTACAAGGAGACAGTCTATTAGTCTCATATCTATATCATAATACATATGCTTACTCAGTATATGATAAGATTTGAGTAAAATATAATTACTGGGATGTTTAAATAAATTTTGTTTGTGTATAAGTGCTCAAAAATTACAGAAAATTAAAGTACTTTTCAGTCAGTAAAACATTTTTTTTGCAAACTGTTATTAATATTAATTCACTCTTGTAGGAAAAATACATATGAATTGGTAAAAGTAACTGCGCGTGAGTGTGTTCATAAAAATGGAGAATTATAATAATATTTTCTTGAGGAGTTATCTTCTTTATTATTCAAGCAAAAATTTTATTTTCTCCAACCCCTAATTACTCCAGGCAATTTTGGATATTACCGCTTATACTCAATAAACGTATAAACAAAAATATTTTTGCATTTAGTGTTATTTTGATAAAATTCATATTTTGAAGAAATCTAAAAAATTACGTTTACTAAAAAGAAATCTATTATTTTTTCTTTAATTTCAATGTTTTACTTAGCATAGTCAGAATTATCTGATATAAGTAAATTATGCATCTTTTAGTTCCATAAGTTATTGTCGTTTTAAATGTAATTTTATGATGTCTTTTCCCTATTCGCAAAAAAATGGGTGACTCATTTTCTAGAGATTATTTTTAGGGGAATGTTTCACCAACAAAATCATTCGCCATAGAGAAGAACAGGTGGTTATCCCTTGATACATTAGATCATTAGAAGCTCCCAAGCAAGCTCTCGGAGCTTCTGGTGAGTTGATATCGATGTGTGTGGCTTGTTGTTGACCTGATGGAACACAGTTTCTCTCCTTATTGACCAAGATGGCCCTCCATTGGGCAATAGGTCCTTCCAATTGCTGACACTACAACTCCGAATTAAAAGTTTGACCATATGGGAGCAGCTCATAGTAGATCATTGTTTGCAAATCCCATCAAACACACTGCAAAATCTTCGTGTTTCCAACAATAATGTAATTGGGTAAGATTTAAAATCTTATTTTATCTTCCTAATGTCATCTAGCTTAACCTGATTGGACTTCTACAACGCAAGATCCAGTTTACTTAAGATAACCATCAGGAAAATAATAGATTTCTTTTTACTAGACCTTTTATACCTATCCAAATGTGTAAAAATTTGTGTAGAATGTATGTTTTTTTAATTAAGTTGTTAAAAAAACCATTTAATACGATGATGCAACTATGTACTTCTACATAATGTATAATTTTAAACTAATCGACCAATAGTTCTTACGTACGTGCTTATATAAAAAATGTGAGTATCTGTTTTTATCCTATAATTACTTTTATATAAAAGGTTAAATAAAAGATCCATTTCGTTTAGATTTTATAACAAAAAGAAAGGCATAGAATCAATACGTAGATAAATTAATGAAACAAATGTTGTTTTCATACAACATTTTTTATTTTTATCTTTGTTCTCATAATAAAACAGAACAAAGAAGGTGAGATAAGATAATAGATTTTAAAGTCAACAATTTAAATATGCTACTTAAACATCTCTTTCGAGTAAAGCAATTATTTGTTTTTGAAAATGTCCTTTCTTGTAATTATTTGTAAAATTTGCATTTTTAAAACAAGATTTAATAAAATCTACTGCTTCTATGTCAAGTTTTTTTACATTTTTTTATAGCTATATGCATTAATATTAATGTATTATCAGCTGTTATTGTGTATATCACACTTTACCTCATTAACATTAATTAGTATATTTTTGATATATAAAATTAGCTAAAAGTAATAATTTATATTATATAGAAGTTTCTATCAAAAATGAAATTATAATGTTTTGCCCCTTCAGATTTCTCGATTGCTCCAATATGGATGACGAAATAGCGTAATATTTTTTGTTGTGACATATAATTATAAACGTTTCACTTCGTAAACAAAACACAATATTGGAGTCATAAAAAGACAATTTCAATCATATTAAATTTTTAATCACATATCAGATTATTAGGATTATTTTATAGAACAATAATCTAAATACTTGCAATTCTGAGGCTACAAAGAAGACGGGAATCGACAGGAGAACTGTTGGCGAGTTGAAGATGTCCTTAGTGAGTCAAAAAGACTCAGAATTGCGCTATAGCAGCATTGGTTTGACTGGGTGTCTAAGTATATTTGATCTTTAATTATTACAACCTAATAAATTATTTTGTCTGGAGATTCCTTTAGCAAGGGTGAATAGAGGTCCTCAAAGTACATAACAAGTCTTTGATTAACTCCATTGTACTTAAATCCAAAAATTTAGATTTTGCTCTATTTTCGAGGGCCTGTCCACAGTTCAGGACCTGAATTGAGGCTGTTATTGAGACCAACAGAAATACATCGAGGGAAATATATTCTAAACGATTGTTTCAGCTTCTAAGTTTTGTATTTTTAATTTATCCTACATCAAAAGCACCGTATTTCGTTGTTATAGCCTTTAAAATTAATAGAAAGTTAATCACTGTAGTTCTTGAAATCGGTAAGAGTTAAATATATTTTAATATGGCTTAAATATCAATTTTAATGTTGATGTACTAAACACCTAAGACAAATACTTAGTTGTCTATTAAAATCTGAATATTTTAAATTTAAAACTTGAGGAAATATGATTTCTTATTTAAAAATAGAATTATAACAAAAATTATATATGAAATAGATGTGTGTTTTAACTCACTGAATCATTAATGTAGCTCATCTTAGTGGCAATTATGGCTTCCAGGCAACAGCAAATGTATTCTCATGTCATGCTAGCTTACTCCTGGCTAACCGTAGCTTTGAGGACCTTGGTCTTTGGATAACAGACCTTGACATGCACCCAAGAGATGTAGTTGAAAAGGGTTGGTATTAGGAATGTATGGGGGACAAAAGTACAAAAAAAAGAGTTTTGCAATGCTAGAGATGGGTTTCTTTCATTGCTAGTGTCAAAAGTGGCCTATCCACCGTCACAAGACTCTTTCCAACCACTTTTTCATATCTCTAAGGAAAATCTGGTGTGAAAGTCCGAAATATCATGTATGGGTTCTTATGGACTTTAGGGGATTGACCCAGGCTGTTTTTTTTAACTCCTCCATGTTCGTTTGGCACTTTTTACAGAGCATATCATCCTCTCCATTAATTTGTACTCACTGAGGGCGTAGACTATGATCCAGGAGACATCCTACTCCTTGGAGTGCACGAATGGAAATTCGTCAATCACGTTCAAGTATCATTTTATAGACTCCTGAGTAAGCTAGATAGCTCAATCAACCTTAATTAATTTTAGTGATTTAGTAAGTGTTAAGATTTCAATTGATGCCCCGTATTCCTTTTATGATCTGACGAAAATATAGGAGTGGTTATTATTATATAAAGTAAAACAAAAATGTCAAAAGGACTTTTTGAAATTGCTTATATTGATTATTAT
Organism: Lepeophtheirus salmonis; assembly: GCF_016086655.4. Taxonomy (NCBI): domain Eukaryota; kingdom Metazoa; phylum Arthropoda; class Copepoda; order Siphonostomatoida; family Caligidae; genus Lepeophtheirus; species Lepeophtheirus salmonis. The sequence goes on from NC_052138.2 coordinate 35,738, forward strand.
TGATTTCCTATTTCAAAAAAAATATAAATATATATTTTCAATTTTAATTTACTTTATCAATATTCAATATTTGCAATATGTGAGTAAGTTTTTAAATTCAAAAATTTTTAATCAAAAAAGTATTGTAAAAAGCTTTTTCAATGAAGATTTTAATTGAAATACTTTTTATACAAAAATTTTATGCATATTATTACGGAAATAATTATTCTTTTCAAAAGATTTTAAAAATAATTAATCAAGTATTTTGTACGAAACTTTTCTTATGTTAAAAAGTTAAAAAGCTAATTCTAGAAAGAAGAAAAAAAGTTTCAAATCATTAGCTAAGGATTAAAAAGAGAGAAAGAGAGACAAAAGAGTTAAAAATAGTTATATGAAAATAACAATGATTTGATTTATTTTTCCTTATATAGTGGAAAAAGACGTCAAAAACGGAAAGAAACTTTATTTTACTATTAATACAAGAGAATAATTTTTCTCAAGAAAATACTTCACTAATTTATTAACCTATTGCTGTTGTTGCTTTTTTTTGGGGGGGGCGGGGGGGATTAACACGTTTATAAATTAATGGATATTATTTGAAGGGGCGATATCGTTGCCAATATAAGTATCTTAAATCAAATAAAGGTTAATTACAATAGAGACATTCATAGCAATCCTTACGCATCACTCATGTTTAAATACAAAGACTATATTTTAGTCAAATAAAAGAATTGAAGAAGTGGGTTTAATGTATATAAGATCTTAAAAAGAATTGGTTTTAATACAATATAAGATCTTAAGAAGAATTGGTTTTAATACAATATAAGATCTTAAGAAGAATTGATATACATTATATCATTTTGATAATTTAAAAAAAATCACAAATTAGATCACAACAATGATAAAATACTGTATTAATGGTGCAGAACTCTTATTAAAAGAATTACGGAGAATAATATCAAAGGAAATTATATATATCTGACAGTAAATTAAGTAAAAGATATAGTCTCAGGAGCTACAGAATAATTTTAGGAAGTTTACAGAAAAAGTGCCATAATTAGTAGGAGCATATATAAAAATTGTTATTTTTAACAAGCTGCAAGTTGTTACTCAATTTGTTGACTTTGGAGCAATCTGAGTTTTGACACATAACAGAAAAAATAATATGTTCGACTTTCTGGGGATGATGTTCTCGATCAAACACCAAATAGAAAGATATATTTTCATCGTCTTAATGGTGTACTCTGTTATATCCATGTTCAATGACAAGAACTCTTTAAATACTGCCACAAAAAGGCATCCAACCATGCCTACTGAACACTATTAAAAAGCTTCCTCCAGTCCATGCTATCAAGAGGAAACCTGTGTAAATATGGTTATCGAAAAATGTATATCTATTTACTTTCAATATTTATCACAGAAATTTTCTAATTCAAATGATTAAAGTCTGATAAATAAGTTATACTATCTTTAAATATTAAAGTTAAAAAATATGCTATACTCTAATGCTTAAACTATGACATCATAGTTATAAAATCTACGTTGTACATTTACTCTGATGAATTTACTAATCATAAATATATTTGTCTCTAGTTTGTCGATGTTTCTTGATATTAGGTTCATCTTCTGTCTATTAAATGATACTTAACTGGTTGATCTCTGTAAGGGGAGAAAATATTATTTTACAAATATGACCTTGAATGGAAACCAGCAAAAAAGGATCGTTTAGTAAATAGATAAGCTACAAGAAGCCGTTAGAGGAAGGAAATATACACAAATTTCTAGAATGAATGGTCTTAAAACTACCCAATTTTATATCTTATGGTTTTCTCTTTAGGGTGCATTCTTGAGGCAAACGTATGTGCAAAATCATAATGAATTAATTGAGCCTGAAAGCTTCTCTGGTTAAGTTATGGGCCAAATCGTTTGAATGAAGTTGTCTTTGTTGCCATCAATTACTTTCGTTGCTTCTGATGGCAACTGTGAGGACTGAGGTATGCCATTTTGAATTAAATTTTAATATGTAACAGAAAATTTGATCAAAATATATGTAAAAAGTTATAATGTAATTTGAAAAATAAATTTTCAAATAACATTTTTCTAATTGCTTTTAACAACACTGCATATGTAATCATTTAGTGGTAAAATGATCTAATAAACTAACACTATCATTAATATAATGATTTATATTTATTTTATTTTTATAATAGTCATAAAAAAATTTCAAACTAAAACATCAATTTCTCAATGAATCTTTTAAAGAAATTGCCTTCAAAAGAAAATATTAGAATGAGGCTTGAAAAGAATGAATGTTCATGCAAAATAGGTATAATTGATTAAGAAAAAAGGATTATTTTAAATGTTAGTAATATTTTAACATGTGCACATCTAAAAAATATCAATCTTTTTACAAAGACGCACATAAAATTAAATTAAATAATCAGATATTAAATATTTCAAGACATAATAATCAATCTATTTGTCTTCCTTGATGAAAGTGTTCATACCTCCGTCAATTAATTTTTAAACTATTCATGTATTTCTGACATTTTGTATATGAAAATGTGGTAACATGAAACATGGGTTCGTGAAAGAGAATCCGAAAAGCAAAGACACCGAACATCAAAGCTATCACGCACCAACAGCGTTGAAATGTTAAAACTCATATATTCATACGAACCCTTGAATTGCACTCACAAGCTACGAATTGATAATGATAGCTATAATTTTTTCCATTTAACGACTGCAAAAATATACAAAAAATAGAGACTATAAGAATATATAATATATATTCTTATAAAATCAAAAAAAATAACTGAAGTAGGTTTACAAAAAGAATCGTTTTAATTTTACACAGCTTAAAATGGTAAAAAATACTCTTCAAGCTTAGCAATGGTTGGAAAAGTGTTATGAGACTTGACCCTATAAAAGTAAAAAAAAAAAAATAGGAAAAAAATATAAAAAATAGAATATATGTTATGTACAATATGGGTCTTGACTTTTTAGAAGCAACCCACTTCTAAAGCCGTGATTATTACTATTCTTATTAAAAATACTACATATTTTTAATGTGTCAAATTAATTCAATTAACGAAAAATCACACATTCTACGTCTATTAAGTATTTGTAAGTTTTCTTATACTTTTAGTTAATTAATCTAATTAAATGTTAAATGAAAGGAATTATAGTTTTATAAAAACTTTGCTTTGAATACTTCTTGTATTTATTTTTATATTTCAACATAGTATAGTATTGTCTATGAGAGAAAATAAATTATATGAAATATTATTAAATTTAAAAAGAAATATTATGTTGAGTCTAGGAATGGATTTTTCTAGGCCTATCACAAAAACCCTCTAGGACAAAATTTATTTCTAATTTAAAATAATTACTTTAATCGATGACGTTCTGTATTATTATTTATAAGTATTAATTTAATGAAACGTTGTGACTTTTAAGCTATATCTTCCTCTATATTCTTCAAACTTTTTTCAATATCAATGGTTATAATTTTTTAGACAACTGGTCTTTTGGTATTTATAGATTAGATATGACGTCATCATAAGTTTTTAATACTGAGTTGAATTGAGACTTTGGATATTATCGTAAATCCTGCTGTTGTTCTCCCACTGGGATTTAAACTACCGAATATGAATTAGACAGGGAATGATTATACTGGGAATCAAATTACATTAGGGTACATTAAAAATGTTTACCCTTAAATAAATTTTTAAGCTTTTTAGAAATTAATGCTCCGAGTCTTGCTCTAAAGAGCAATTGTGAATAGCATTATACATCAATATAATTCAATAATAATATTATGCCTAAGATCCATCTCTTCTAATCAGTTTATCAATGGAAAAATACATAATGTAAGGTAATTGAATATAAACAAACTACTTCTATATAGTTCTATCAGAAAAGATGCTCTAGAAATTAAATATAAACTCAATTCCTCTAGATAAATAAAATAAAAAGTAAAGTTTTAGGCATGGATTTCCGATGTTTTTCTTTGAAAAAACTTTATTACTAAAAATAGAAGCATATATATTTAAGTACGTAAGTATATATAAAATTTAGTTATTTGTAAACTTGTCTTTACATTTATTCATTGAAAAATAACTTTATCTTCTACAACAACTTTTCTGAATGATTTGAATTTTAAGTTATTAACTGCAAAGATCTAAAAAATGCAAAAATGATTCAAGCTGACTGTTTTTGAAAAATTAATATTTTTTTTTTTGCCACTCTACGTTGTTTCAGCAAACTTAGTGTGGTTTTGTGTATCTTTTGCTAAGTAAATGGAAAAATAGAAAAAGTTGTGTGACTAAAACGGTCTGATCCACTACTCAATTAGTCCAAAAATTCAGTATACGTGTCAATGAGGGTAGAAACGCAGTTTCTGTTCAACAGTCAATCGTTTCATCAATGAAGTCTTATAGTACCGCAGCTATGAATGTCGCAAGGTACAGCTAATATCCACATCAAACAGGGAGAAAAACGTCACCCGAACAAAGTATTTGATCAAGCTAAAATGGAAGGCTTCCGTGAAATAAATTTTTTGTTTCTTCTTAGATTAAAAAAAAATTAAGTCAAACATAGATGCTTAACTCGAAGAACAATGCGTGGTAATAAAAAATTCTCGTAACGTCCCTAGGAGTATGAAGGTCAAGTACCTGGAGCAAATTATATTTTATGGTGTTGTTAGCCGCAAAGGTCACATTATATCACACTTCATCTACAAGCATCGCATAAAGGTAAACACTTAGGTTCTGCAGACCAAAGTCTTCTCCTAATAATAAAAGACCAACCTTGGATGGAGTAGCCAGAAGGGTAACACTATCACACAAGCAAAAACATACTTGACTTTCTATATTCTGATAATGTGATTAACGTTGCACCGAGTTCTTGGCTCAAGAGCTCAGGAACTATATCATATAGACTATTTTATATAGAGTAATTTTAAACGGGTTTCTAATGAAGGTACTCACAGTGCTAACAGATCTGTGAGAGCTAGGACGAGGAGGGCATTATGTTTACTCGGTGCAAAGGTCTAGAAAGCAGTTATACGTTTCTAAGGACGTTGTTGTCCGAGATTTCGGTGACAATTTTGATAGAATGTAAATTTTTTTTTGATAATGATAATTTAATTATAAAATTTATGTAAATCGGTTATCATACAAAAACATCCTATATGACTTTCATTCTGTAGTTTATTAACTTGGAATGTTAAATAAGTGTTGCTCTAAGTATAAAAATGCTTTAATGATCACGACATTAGCGAGTATCTTCTTATTAATTTGAAAATTGAATAAAATTTATGTATTCATTGGTGAAAAAGTAATTAAGGAAATGAGAGCCACAAAAAGACAATTGGGCAAGTCCAAAACGTTGCAGAGGAAGAAGGGCTCTGTCAAAAAAGGCTAAACAGGATCTGTAGGAGTTGTGGGGGGGGGGGGGAGAGAGGTTGCCGGAAATTAAAAATTATTTGTTTCTGGAGTGCTTAAAAGATCCTTTTATATCCAAAAAATTGTACTAAAATTATTAGGTTCAACTTAATGTGTAATAAAAATACAAAGTTTTCATGTTCATATTTTCACCTTCTCAATCGGTTCTAATAGTAAACATGGTTTTAGGGTTGTACCACTTAGACGACTCACTCTGCCATTTTCACTTAGGCAAGCAAGGTTTCAAATCAAACATTTAATCTCATAACAACTTTAAACACTTAGTTATTAATCTTACTTAATGATGTTGGTAACGTGATATGTATGATTTTTATTGACGTCATCACTTGTCACGACAATTAATTTAAAACTTACTATAGTTTAATCTGTGATCCAATAAACCGTCGTAAAGTATAGGTTGCTTAAGAGTACTTGTATGGCATAGGAGTACGTCTACTGTTGGCTTCCACCTCTCTATATTATATTTCAAGACATCAATAAAGAAAGATAAAAAGTTAACAGATAATTAATCATATATATCCTAACAACAGCTAACATACATTTAAGTCGATATAAACCTCCTGTAACAAAATTTTGTAGGTGCGAAATATTACACAGGGCAACAATAAGGGGAGGGAATTTTGTACAAATGAATTGAGTAAAATAGTCGAATATATCTATGAGCACGAAATTCAAAACTGATTACTTTTTTTCTCTAAGTCATCTGACTTTAGAAATATCTTGGATTATAGTAACTAGGGACTCTTATTGTTCATAGTCATTTTTATCGTTTATACTATTAAGCCTTACGTAAAAGGATTTTTTGAAAATGGGAGAACTTAAAAAAATACAAAATGGAACAAAAGTTCTTGAAGAAGCATATTTTTTTAACATTACATTTAATAATTTTCTATTAAATAGTCTATGATATTCCTCATCACTAAGTATTATGAATAAGTAAAAAAGGATTGTTTTAAGGATAAAAAATAACTTGGAAAGATAATAGTACCGGTTTACTTTAGTCCCAGATATTTCCAAATTCAGATGACTTAGAAGTTTAATGAGATCAGTTTTTGATTCTGAGCTTTAAGTCAAAAAATTTCTTGTGTGGAATTCATTTGTCCAAAATAAGTTATTCCCACCTGGTATTTACTTGATAACATTATTTTCTAGCTAATTTCGAGGAATAATTACTTTATTCAAAATTATATTCTGATTTTGAATATGTACTTATATTTGATATGCTATCATTAATTATGAGAAAATGTAATTTAAATGTTTAAAATAAAAGAATATTTTAATTTTTTTGTTTGAAAAATAAATAGTTGATTTCTTTCTTAATTGTTTTTAAAGCAAATGAAAAATAGATAAATAATAATTTATTTACAAAAAAATATTTGGTTTCAAAAGATCTAGTTCAGATACAATATTGATTTGATTTTTTTTTTTTTTGAGCAAAAAATTTTCGATGTTTAAACTTGAAATTTTTGATAAAAATGTGTCCAAATGTTTATAAGGAAACAGTCAAATGCGATTTGAATTATTAAGTTTTTCATACTTAGAAATGGTCCAAATCTAAATAACGGAAAAAAATACTAAAAACCAAATTCTTTAAAAAACTTACTACAGATTATTGATCATGTTTTCAAGTACTATTAAAACTAAATATACATATAAAACATTGTTTGTTTCCTGCAATCTATTCCATGGTCATTGGAATTTTTTCCAAAGTGTATTGGATTATTTTTTCAGTAAATCAAGTCTTTTATTATAGGACATGAACAAAGTCACTTTATTCAAATTTTGAAAGTCAAATTATTCCAAAATATTTTTTTATAAAAATTAAATTTATTAAATTTTTGTATACTAATTTTTATGCACTTAAATTTTTAATATTTTGCTCTATTGGAACATTAAAAAATATTATTAGTTTTGCTAAAAATTATAGAAATATAATCAGGCAGGGTCGAACGGGAATAGTTGTAACATGATTTTTTTTACAAACGTCCAAAAACTAAACCCTAATTGTACCAGTGTTCCATCAAAAATAGAAAAATCTTTAATTCTTATAACTCCACGTTTTGTGAACAATTTTGATAGTTAAAAGTTCTGACAGACAATGCTTTAATTTGTTTTTTTCCTGCATCGAACATCAGACTTAGTGTAAAATTAGCTCAGAAAGATACATGTGGATGAAGATCTTTTGTCTTTTCAGGGTGGAACTAATTATTACAAAAATTTCTAGCCTGCTCAAATTGTCCAGAAACACATTTTACATCGTCAAGCAGCAGCTTGCCTGCACTGAGAATATAACAAGCTCTCTGCCATAAAACCAGCAGTGGTGGTTAGCAAAAATTTAAACTAGGAGTCATGAAGGAGGTCATCAAAGCAAGCCCACATAATTCAATGGGAGTGTATGCAAGATACATGTCCGTTTCGAAATCTACAGTGTCCAGAACCTTCAAGAAGGAGTAAAGTAAACCTCAGCTGTTGAAGGGGAGTCTTAAAGCCACACCTCGTGTAAAATTGTAAATTATCCAATGAACCGCTCAGACGGGAGAAACTATTCTCTTGAACCCAATGTACGTAGGTTTGCGTTAAAATGTTGGTCATTATTTTAAGCACATGCTGTATAAATAAAATAAATCCATGCAGTAAGATTAAAAATAAAAAAACAAATATATTAAGTGTCCCAGCTGCAAGAACATTAATACAATTGGACCATTGGATTAAATCAAAATTTGTACAAAAACTCTGGATTATTAAAATCATTATTTGTACTGGAACGAAAGCTCTTTGCATATTCAAATTATCATCTTAGCTCAAGAAGATCCTTTGTCATACAAGTATATTTTTTCATATACAAAATGTTGGTTTTCTTGGTACTACAAATAATATGACATTATTTTTTTTACTTTCTCTCCTGATCCTTGTTATTTTTCTTTCCTTGACAAAAGGAATCTTATTAATTCAGATAATTGATGAATTTCATACCTAGTTCTAAAGTCATATTCAAGTATAGTCAACGGTTCAAGCTCTAAAAAAGTATTTGTGTAGTAAAATAAATTTTAACTAATATTAAGAACGTGGTTTTTGTTCCATTTCTTGGTTTTAGCTTTGATTTAAACAATTAAAGGAAATATAAGTTATATAATAATATATTATTATTTTTTTTTTATAAATTTTTCATAAAAAACTGTTCTTAAATGACGTTCAATTTGTCAAATTTTTTCTACATTTTTTTACATTGAGACTTTCAGAGCATGATGTACCTTTGATATCAAAATTATTGGTGCAAAATCGACGAAAATGTTATTTGCTCGATTGAATACTACAAAATTATAAATATTAAAACTTTTAATAATTTCATGCACATTTATCGTAGAATAACTATTAAATAAAACGTATTTTTTCTTTGCTTGTGTCTATTTTTACAAGCTCTCTAAATGTACTGTGTCAAATTGTCACAAAAATTTATAGTTTTTCATACCAAAATCTCATATATCCAAAACCATCCAGAGTAAACCAATCAGACTTCTACAACGTTAGATACACATTACTAAAGCCAACTATAGGGAAAAATAATAGATTTATTTTTTCTACATCTATTATATTGAACATGTATTTGTTGTGATAAATGTTGATAGTTCTTTTTCAAATTATCTCCGAGAAAATGTGCCAAATACAAAAGGTCTTAAGTCTCCCTTGCTTATTTATATATGCAATCTCCTTCTTCTGAATATGCACAATGATAATATCTATAAAAAAAATCAATCTTTTGAAATGGAATTGTAATATATATTATCCGATTAACAATTTAGATATCTACATAATAAAAAGTGATTCAAAAAAACAATGAATGAAAGTTATTTTTTAATATAGTTATTTGAATTTAAAGTAAAATATTTAAAAAAATAATTCATCAATATATGCATAGATTATCATTCTTGCTGAAAACAACTATTATTAATTCAATTTCTTTACTATTAAACGACAAATCAAAATATAGGCTTATCAATTTTTTAGAAAGTAAACAATCTGATATTGAAATATGTTTGATTTTCGATCTCTTGTCCCCCCTTAATTCCAAAAAAATCATGCCCATATTGTCTGTGTCGTATATCTTTTCTTCCAAAGGATCAATTATATCCACAGGATATATCCATTATACTGGTCCCGTTTTTAATAATAATTTCCTAGTAATTATGAATGCTAATTTCAAATGATTGTAAATATTTACAAGAAATTATTTATATTGACTTATAATAAGACTGGAATATATTTTCATCTACAAAAATCACATATTGTACAACAAAAATTTATAAAACAAAAACAAACCTCAAAAATAGTATATTAAACTAACGACAACAATTTTGAAACGTCATTAAAATACCCATTCTACTTAACGGCTTCAAGGCTTCAATGTAGACTAAAAAATTTATTTTTTTAGGCCGAGTCTTCCATATTTCTCTCCTTATACACTCCACCGCATCACACTATACCTCTAATTGTTTTAGTTGTATCTCCACACAATCTGCATGAGGGATCTTCCACCCTTTCCATGAACTTAACTTGCTTCCGTATACTTCAACTATACTTGGTAAGAGCATTAGTATATTAATTTCCTGTATAATCCCAATGACCATCTATACAAGTTATTGATTCATTCCTTTTAAAAGTCTTTATTCCTTCTATCAGCATAACTTGTTGACTCCTGAAGAAGCCTTCAATTTTTGTTATAAAAATAACAGCAGCTGAACTGTCCAGGAAAATTTTTAGTGGGATTTGTACGATCTTTTTCCATATTATTGAGAAGACATAATGCCTTTTAAATACCCTTGGAAAACAGTGAGTTAACGTTTGAAATGCCACAACCTTCAATGATAAAAGTATCTTCATACGTTATTGTATACCAGGCATATCCAATTTTTTATCGATATTTAAACCATTTGTATTAACGTTGTGAAATTTTGAACTAATTGTTCCTCCTTGCTTTTCTATTTCAAGTAAAATATTATATCATGTTTATATACTTCAAATTAATTTTAACTCTTCTTGTATAACCCAAGCGCCTCCTTTGGTTTTATTTGTAGGGATCCAGGTTATCTTAATGTCTTCTTTTATTCTCTTACGGGCCTATAAGCTCGTTGTTTCATGCAAAGATCTAAATATTTTAAATTGAGCAAGATTTTCATAGCTCTAGTTGGTGTTGATGTCATCGCACTAAAAAAAATTTGGAAGCTCATCTATTTATTCTTCTCAACTTCTCACTCTCGTACTCTTTTTGTTATTGTACACAGTGCCCATATTCTTTCTCCGTGACCCAAAATCGATTCGAAATAGCCCCTACATATCCATTTTGTATATAGTGGGTTTAAACTTCAATGAGCCCCAATCATTTTACGAGCAAAGACTTAGGACTTTTTAGCCTTTTTTATAATATAATTCAAATGCACTTTCCAGTCCAATCTTCTGTCGATAAATAAACAAGGATACTTGTTTTAGCTTAGCCATTCTACAATTATTACGTTGATATGCAATATCACTACATTCACTTTGTGAGATCAAATACACAACATTGCTTTCGATTTTTTCGTACTTAACTTGAGTACTGTTCAAAAAAAAGGTTACTTTAGAGACAGTAATCATCTTTTTCTTAAAGATGACACTCGATTGAAATTGTCCTTTTGAATTTTAGTGCATTTTGTCTTCAAATCTGTATTTTTCCCTCAATAATCCTGTATGTTTATACCGTTTAATCATTTAAAAAGCACCCTTCACTGAGAAAATCAGTCTATTTACAATTTCTTCAAGTGTTTAGTCTTCAATAGAATATAAACAAATTATATCTTTTTTAAACTCCAAGCTCTTGTTGTTAAGATTATTTTAAAACAAGAATTTATTTATTCCAATGTTGTATTGCTGAAAATAAAGAATAAAAAATTTAAATTACTTAACTATTGTTATTGTTCAACTGTTTTTTTTTATTATAAGTACTTATGTTAGTTTGTTATGTTTTTTTTTTTCCATTCCACTAACCAAATTATTGAAAAGATGTTCCCTTAAATGAATTAAAAATTTGGTGTTGACCATCAGAAAAAAATCAGATGAACTTTGCTTAAAAATTAAATATTTACTACTTTTTATTTTGCTTTAGCTAAAAAAACTTGTGGCTATATAAATTTTTCTCAAGTCAAGAAGTAATGTTGACATGGTTCAAAGTTATCATTAGAATTTTATCATGATATTGCATTTTTCTTATGTTCAATAAGTATTTTCATCGTGTTTAAAATTGATGTAATATATTGTATTTGAGAATGATAGATGAGTCGTTCAATTTTGATGTTAAAAGAATTTTTCTATGGAATTTTTTTTCAATAGATATTGCCAAAATGTATTTTTTTTAAAGTTGACACAAATACCCATGCTAAGATACTAGTTGACAAATCGTTGATTCATTCATTTAATATAATATTAAACACAAAAATATTTTATTCATGTTACTAAAAGGGTTAATGAATCAGAATAAATTGACAATACTTATGAAATACCAATTGTTGAACAAAGGAAAAAGTAAATCCTTGTTTTACTCAAAGTAAAAATAGGATCAACATTAAATTAATTTTTTGTTCTTTTACTGAGACATTTTGTCGTAAAATTTTTAACCCTTTTATAAATTTTCCTTATGTATATATACATTATGATAAATATATATTTTCATATATAATTGAAGATTTAAAATGGGTTTCCCTTTACTTGAAGTCATATTTTTGTATCGTATTTTTAAATTCCAATTAGAATTTATATTAAAAAAATATTTAAAATGATTGTTCACCTTTTTATAATAATAAGTAAGAATAGATTTTTTTATTTTTTATGAATTTACAGTTGTAGAAGAAAGTATTTTATTTTTTCTAAATTCAGACTTTCAAATCAAATCACAACATAACCACATATATAATGGTGTGTATCTCACATAAAAAGTCGTTAGCAATATTGTTTGAAATTTTCTTTTTTTTAATATTTTTACGTTAAAATTGAATTAAAAGTCATTTGATGTAAAAGACTATATAGATTAATTATCATGGACTTAAATGGAAGGTAGATCCATATCAAGTGTAAAGATACATTTATGTTATAATATATTCTTGCTTGTGAAAGTTCCTAGAGTACAAATTCCTAGGACAAATCATCAAGTCATCAATCTTTTGCATGTCCTTGCAAAATACAAAGGGGGGATTTATCTTTATATCCTTTCTATCGTAGTTCCTTACCGATAATATAATATAATGAAAAGGAAGTACTATAATGTATTACAGATAATGAGGTAATGAAATTGACATAGATATTGTAATAAATATTATTATTATGTTGTCTGTTTGCTTGTACACTTCCATAAAAAAGGATCTCTCAAAAATACAAAATAGAACAATAATCTTATATAGGTATATTTAAAAAAAATTACTTTTACAACAAATATTTTTATTTGATATTATTGACCTCTATGAATAATTAATATGGTTAAGGGTATAGAGAATGGTGTCATTTTTCAGCCCAAGAAAAATATATTGCGATTTGAAAGTCCTAGAAAATCTATGTAAACACATTCAAAATCATACAAAATATTTGATTGATTTAAGTTTTTATAATCTTAATTTTAATTTGGTAGTTTTATTAAGTTTTACAATTAACTCTGACTATGCATATAGTTTCTTCAAATTATAAGAGTTTCCATGTAACTTTTTATTTTTTACCAGATCAGCTGGTCATATTTTCTACAAGTCTAAATTATATATATGCAATATTTGAAACGTATAGCAATATTTAGTTTGTTTGTCCAAAATATAGTCATATTAAAAGAAATTTAAGCAAAAATATTCAGATGATATCAAGATAAAAATTCTTTTTGAAATGATAAGAGTGATTGTTTTTTCTTTTTTTAATTTGATAAGAACTAATCATAAACAAAATACATTTTTAACAAGAAATATTTTAACATTGAATACTTTGTAGATTCTTCTAAATACAAAGACTTTATTCCTTCCGAGTAGCAAATTTACATTTATAAAATTTACCATGAGCAATGACCAATTATCAAGGCCTTTAATTTATTATTGATATGTTTTTGTTTGTTGTTGATTAACAATTTTATAAACCTAAATGATGTACTTTTAAGACGCTTTTTAGTTACAAAACTGACTATCTTTTCATTTTTATACTAAAAAAAATTATGAAAAAAATATTATTTCAATGAAAAGAGACTTTATCAAATTTATAGATTTGCCACAAAAAATTAAGCAAAATTGTCAAAAACAGAATTAGCTTCATCTTAAAAACTGTATGTGCTACAAGATATTTAAATAAATTTTTTGAATTAACGTCAAAAATGCTGTAAAATGCAATCCAAACTGTTGCTGATGAAAATTTTATGTTGATTTGCGTGATTTAATAATAAAATATGTATCTTAATCTAATATATTTTCGTATATATAAACGCTAAGGATACTGGCGACAGATTAATTAATTAATCAGCGTCTATAGAGATCTCCCAAATCTTTTAAGATATTTTAATTAATATAATTCTGATATTTGAGATATATATACAATGTAACTCAGAACTGTTTCTAATTTTCCTTAATAATTATTGGTTGCAATAGGTTAACTGTTGGGATTCCGTCCCATAGATACTACTGGGAGTATCAGATCATTTTATAGACAAATTCAGATAATTTTGATAGTTCAATTTATACTTTTCATGACAAAAGATAAAATTACAGCAATGCCTGACAGCAAGGAACTGAAAAGTTTCTTACTATGGTTGCCTCTATTTTGAGAGTAAAAAGGTCTTCAGGTACTTTCTCAGAAGTTCTTTATTGTTGCGTGGCCCATTTGGTGGACTTTATTTTTAAATTTGAAAAATGTTAAGCTATGAGAAATGACAATTTTTTCCTGTTAATTCAGAAACATCTTATATTAGCTTCAAAACTTTAAAAAAAATTGAAAGATTGCTAAACAGCTCCAAAGTTTTGAATTTTCACTAATTTTTTCCACAAAGATTGTTTTGACATGAATGGTATGATTTTACACCTTCATGTTACAACAACCCTTATATCACAAGAAATTTAGCTAGAAATAATTAATAATTTTCTGACAAACTTTTTTTTCTATTTGGTCAAAAAGAGCAAAGAATGTCAAAACTTGCATTTTTGCTATATCATCAGGATGATGTAGTTTCCCCACTATTATTAATATGAGCAGAACCTAATTTTTGTACTGCAGCCATATGAGTAGAATGCAAAAGATTTTTTATTAAATAGATGTTGTAAAATAGCATATTTCTATATTCAAACACAGATTGACTCGTTTTATAATTTTTTTATTATTCTATTTTCCTTGATTGTATCAAGCAATAAGTAATTGTGCCAAAACTGTTGATTAAGAAAATAAGAAGAAAAAAAAGGTTTTTTTTGTTATCTTCTTTTAATAATTGTCGAATTTATTATTATAATTAAATTATTACCTACATTACACATAGAGATAAATAGATCATTCGTCAATTTTTAATTACCATCTTCTTTTTTCTTGCTTTCTTTGATTTGGAAGAGAATATCTTGAGCAATGTCTCTTACTACAGAATAGTTTGATAGCATGTTTATTTAGGTAAGGTATCATTTCTATCTTGATCACAAAATAATACTTATGGTACGAGTTCTTCTGTTAGGTACCACAAATGTGCCGATAATGCCTTGATTTCTGCATCTGCGCAAGTTGTATTGATTTTAACATAATTGATCAAGTTTTTGACTTGTATGAGACCATTCAAAGGTGCTATTGAACAAAGTTGAGCAATAAACCACCACGACAGGTAACCACGAAGAAAAACAAACCTACAATGCGATTTAGTTTATGTTATTGCCCAGTCACAAATACCTTAAGTAATTCTTGAAATATATTTTTTCTGAACAAGTTGATCTTCATAGCATTAAAAACCTTGGACATCCATCCAGATTCCCTCTCTGAAAGCTTTATTGTTTCCCTCACTTAAGTAGAGAATTACCAACATTACCAGTTACTTGTAGTTTTCTAACATAGGTCTAACAGAATATATACTTTTTCTTTTCTAGTATATCCATACTAGTCTAGCCATAAAATATACCGGTAGTTGCATAAATACGCGGACTATTTGTGGCAAATAATTAAACGTGTAATAAAATTCGTATGACGTATTTTTTTGAGAATTATATAATAAAGAATTTATTCTGGTATAAAATTTAATATAATTACTGAATATAACCACCATCAGCTGCTGTGCCTTCCATGGCTGCCCATCTATCCTAATCCTAATGAATTATAAAATCCTAATTAATCATTAGAGACCAGTCACTTTATTGATTAAACTTTTGCTTCTTGGGAACTGGGCTGGTATTCTTCGTATTGTGGCTTTGTTCCAAAACAAATCATTTTTTCGAATTTTTGGCCGTTTTGGTTAGTATGAACACAGCTTTTCTATTCCGTACTTTTGTGTAATTTAGTGTAGACAAAGTTTGGAAAGTTTACTTACTGTTTATTTTCCTCTTTGATTTTTTTTCATTTCGTATTCTTCAACTTCATAATTATCCTCTCAATAACTGACAGATTGAAAGTTGTTTAGGGGCAACTTGATCATAGAACCAGCATTAATTTTGTTTAGCAAGTCACAATGTTATCATTTGTACAGGATGCCCTTTCTTCCTAATTGGAAAGATTTATATCAATACCAGTAATATTTTATGCTCTTCCAATACAGAGTTTCTTTTTAGAGCATCAGCATGATATAAAATAAACAGATCTTGTAAGGAGGATAAAGGCAGCCTCTATATGTAGACGAGTTCTTGATGTGCCTAATTTGTTCTTTTTAAAGAGCTTTTTTTCGTAAATGATCTATGGAAGTTTGTTTTAATATTCTTTATTATGTTTAATTGGAATCTTGTCAAAGAGACATTTAGCAGCGATGGTAACTTATTGCCAGTCAATTCAGTAATAGTATTCTTTTAATGTGGATCTCTTACTCAATTAAATTCTGAGTCCTAAAGAAATTAAAACTTAGATGATTATTTTATTTATAATATACATCATAAATCAAAGCAATTTTAGGAAGAATAATAGATCATTAAAAATATATAATTTAGTTTCATAAAGATTAAGTTACAACTTTTTTTTCATTTTTGTTATGAAAATAAAGAAAATCATTTTCTTTTTTGGTTAAAGATATTGAATAAAATTTTTCAAGGGTTTTGAAAAATATTGAGACGTATCTCCACGTCTCTAAAGTTTGGAAATTTCCAAAAGAGTTTTTTGTTTTAGAAAATCATCTAAGCCCTTTGAGTTACAACAAATCTTAAAAAAATGAATTCAGTTTAATAAATTAACTATGAAATTATTTATCCAAATTTTCCCTAATTTATTTTTACTAATTGTTCAACCAGAGCAAAGACTGAAACAACTTGGATTTTATCTATTGTAATAATTTTCTTCATGTTATAAAACAAATAGTCCTTTTAGTTTTAAAACTCTAGAGTTCAGTATTTTCTTTGAAAGTTTGTGTCTTTATCTTTGCGTGATATCTTAATTTTTGTTCTATTCTTTGTCTTTGATTAAATTTTGTAAATTTTTGATTTAGTAGACGAGTGTATGTTTATGTACATGTATTATTGATTTCAATAAATTTGTTATTTTATAGTCCTACGTGAGTTATAGAAAGCCTTGTTGGCCAAAAGAAAAAAAACTTGGATTTTCCTCTATACATATGTTCATCTGTCTGCTCGTAAAAGTAATAATATCCATATTTACACTTTATATTCCCAAATCAATAGCAAAAATCAATTGCTATTGATAAAGACAGATCAGGTTAAATTTCAAAAGATTTATCCTCTTTTTGAACTTCTATTGACCTTTTTTTTTTGAAAAAGCTTTTAAAACTTAAATTCATAGTTTGTAATCAAGAAGTATTATGGTCTAAAATTATTTTTTTCTATCATTATTTGAAGTTCACTACGCCTAAAATATAAAATACAAACAGCACTATAATGAAATAACTTATTTTAAACCACACATAAATATCACTTCTAAAATATAAAAAAACGTTATAAAATAAAATTAAAATATTGAAAAATAAAATTGTAGGGTATAATCATTATTAAAAGATTCATGTACTTTTTTTTTGTAGGTAGTGAAAGCGTCCCGGAGCTTTATTGACTCCAAATATATGTTTTTAACCAGCTCCAATTTTAGGATTTCACCATAGATTAGACGTCTATCAATCCAAACCCCCGTGCTTTTTTGACTCAACCATTTTATTTTCTGAAATATACCTCCTTATGTAGATGCAAACAAAAGACTTTTTCATAAAACGATTTGATTGCTAAGTCCCCTATGAAATTATACATATCTTAGAATATGCATTGCATGTTGGAGTTTAATTTTGTCAAATTTTTTAAGCTCCTCTAGCCTACATACCATCAAGAAGTTGTATACTCAGATCCCCCCTTCAAGGGTGAAAGGACTCTTATATAGTTTTCTTCTAAGGCGTGAGCCTAACTAAAGGAGGTATATTGCCTCCTAAAAGGCCTTGAACTAATTAAAAATAATCATACCTAGCTAAATTAGGGGTAAGGATAAGAAATGTCACAAAAGTAAAGATATTTTTTTTTCTTTAAATGATAAAACATTTTTATATTTTCCAATTTCTTAAGTTAATCATAATTTTGAAGATAAATAAACAAAACTTTTAGCAATTTCTATTGCATATATGTTAATAATGATACTGTTATTCATTGAACATATACATTTAATTTTCAAGGAGATGTGTGAATATAAAAGAGTATTGTATTTTTAGCATTTTAGAACTAGCTCAACAAATGCATTAACACAATCGATGATCAACACACATCATGAATAAGATGGACAAAATAGCATTTCTGAGAAAAAACTTTTTAGTCATAAATATATTATGGTTTCATTATTGTACTTTTTGATTTATGTTTTGCTATTAAGACATTTGTATCAAACAAAGACCAGAAAAAGTTAAATGTCTTCATAATGAACATTTCTGAATACTCAGTCACGATTTATTAAATGCATATAATTTATTAAGTATTTCTTTTTTTCTAAAAAAGGTTAATAGACAGTCAGAAAAAAGCTCAAATTTGTATTTACTTAAACTTTTTTTCTACTGCATCTAATAAATTAGCCTTTGAAAATAATTTAAAAAACATAAATTGTGATTATGGATATCTTTTTTATTACTATATAAATGGACGATTTTAGTAAAAATGGCTAGGCACAAATTGTCAGTGAAAAAAAATAAAATAATGTATTTTATTAAAAAAAAACTTGCAGGATTTTTTTGTATATTGATATACTACCAATCACCAAAATAATTCTAATTAAAATAAAGAAAAATAAACAAACGCTATAGCGGTTCGAAAAAGTGCTCATCACTTAATTATCCATTATTATTCAAAATATCATTAGACATAATGGATTATTTATATTGCACAAGACTCATCGATTGACGAACAAGCATAAGCATCATATGTTGCGAAATATATGGCATCTGAATTTTTTATAGAGCCTGAAAAGTAAGTTTCCCACTAAATCACTTCTGTATTTTTTTCCCTTGCCATTTTTTTCGGAAACCAGCTAAATATGCATAGCAATAAGCACATGTTATTATAGTACATATTTGCTCTTTTTTGATCAAATGGCACAAAATGTTGACAAAAAAATTATACAATAACTTTGATAGCAAATTTTTAAAATAAACTTTTTGTGTCATAAGATTTGTTTTAAAACAAAAGGTATTAAACAATATACAGGAGAAATTACTCTCTTCTCAAAAATTGTCAAATTTAACTTTAGAGCCGTTGAACCATCTCTAAATATTATTAAAAACCAATATATATTATTATACGGTGTCAATTTGTAAAAAAAAAATACACTCTTAGAGATGAACATTTGCCAAATTTTATTAATAATCTTCACTCTGCCTATGCTCCAAGATACAATAAAAAACATCTCCAAAAGGACCTGAAAATGTTTTATCTGTAATCTGAAGAGACAGATCGTATAGAAAATTAGACCATAGAAACTGTAGCAAGAAAATCCAGAGTTTTTTGAAGTCAGGCTTGGTTTTTAATATTTTTTTTCAAATTATAGCAAATAAAAAAAACATAAATAAAAAGCTATTATTTAGTTTAACAAAGGTGAACTTAAATATATTTTTTAAATTTTGTTGAAAAGAAGGAATAATTCCTCGATAATGATATAACCTTTTTTTTAAATTATAAAATGAAACAATTACTTTTATAAATTAAAGCTTTATTCCGTTATCAAAGTAATCTCATTATTTTAACTCTGTAATCTGATATGATCTTCAAAAAAAAAAAAAAAAAAATTGAACTTGAATTATCTATAATTAAATAGGTAACAATTTCCTACTATTAAATGTCCAGCGGTCAGAAATAATTTTATAATTACATTTTTCTTTTTTTTTTTTTTGAGGAAGAAAAATTGAGATGTACCATAAAGATCACGTCCTAAGATATCATGATTATAATGAAAAAATAGGATAATGGCAGATTACTTTTTGTAAATTATTGCTACCTGAATAGATGTTTCTATTATACATTGCTTTATCACTATTTATTTTTTGCTGATGAGAGAAAAATAATAATAAAGTAATCGCGAAAGACAAAAAGTAACGCTGAGGGTTATTGGCAGAATTATAAATAAAAGTCCGTGTACGACTTGGACTACAATTGAAGATTGACATCGTTGCAAATTTTGTCTCTGCTTGAAACGGCATGACAGCCTAAGGTGTTCTCCTTCCAAATTATCTTCAATTTGTATTTAACATACCAATAGATCATATTATTTTAGTCTACAATTATCTTTTTTGTTTTGTTTTTGTTTTTTAAATCAATTCCGTTTTATATAAGACCTATCACAGTTAAAAAAAACTTACCCAAGTAGACGAAGAAAGAAATAAATAAAAAAAACAGAACCCCCTACTTTATTTTAAAAAAACGACTTAATGGATAAAGTTTTGTTTTAGATAACTTTTTTCTTTTAGTTTTTTTCTCATTTCTAAGCTAAAGTATAATTTAAAAAAATAATGCACCAACAAAATTGAAAAAACATACTTGGAAAAAAAAAAATGCAAATTATTATTTTTCTTAGTTGTTTTTAAAAGTAATTATAAGCATATTTCAGCTAAAGTTTTGTTACTTTTTTTTGGTTTTCTTACATCAAAAAAATTCTCAAATTAAAATTAAATTACATAAAATGATCATTTCTTCCATTTTTTTAACACATTATATTACATAACAATGTTCATGCTGTAAACTTTCTTTTAAAAAAAAAAAAAAAAAAAAAACGTGATAATTTTTCGTATTATAAGAAAATTTCTCTAAAATTTTTTTTCAAATGTGTAAATTAAAATTCCTCAATGAAGTCCAATTCCTAAGAAAATAAATAATAAATATAAAAATAAGTTTTTTGGTATTTATTTTTACAACCATAACTTTATAGCTACAATACACAAAAACTCTATTATTTTTTTAAACAGAGATTTAGACATTAGAATTGAGATCTAAACTGGTGTATTGTTTATATATTCATCCACAACCTCAAGATTTAAAGTTAAAAAAAATTAAAATATGTTTTTTTATTGCAATAGGATTAATGGGGTGGATTTTAACCCATTGCAGGCAATAAGTTAATTAATTTTATCTCTACATAAAAATATGAATTTTTCAATTTTTCTTTAAGTTCTTTCCTGTAGTCAAGAGTTTGATCGAATCTAGAGTGTTGTTCATTTTAAAGTTATAGTTTCTAAGAAAAGGTGAGAATCAATTAAAATATAATAAAAGTTCATTTTTAATGTTTTTGTGATCCATAATGTAGCTCAAGATTAATTTTTTGGCACAAATTATTTTATTTTAAAATAATTTGGATAAAAATTAGCCTCTTACAAGTAAGGTAAGAAAAGTTATTATAAGATTACATTGTTTTTAAGGCAAATATCTTCCTATTTACAAAATGTTAGAGACAACTGGTTTTTTAAGGCAATACGGTAGAATAGAGCTGAATACAAGTATGCAAACTTGATATTTCCTGATAGCATTTCTAAATGTAACAGGGGTATATGAGCATTAATCTCATGGATGCAATAACAACTGTCTATGATGGAGAATTAGAATCATGAAAAAATGATTGTCTATATTTATGTGGTCAATAAGGCTTCTCCTATTTTTGCTCAGGGAGTCATGGAAGCATAAACAAATTATTAATTGATTTATTTATAATTCTTCGGATATATTACTCTAGTATTTACCTTATTATGTCTACAACTACGTAAAGACATTGCAAAATTTCAATAAAAGGAAAAAAGCTAAGTTTGAGTATTCCAAATGCTATATTGGGCCTAATCCACATTCCTTGAATAACTATCACAGGTAATATCAACTATACTAATAATTATGATATTCTTAAATGAATTTTTTGTCATGTTAATACTAAATCAACATCTTGGAATATTTTTGACTTTGTACATTAGAATTAAACAAAGTTTTAGAATTTAGTTTGAAATTAAAAACGTTTAACATTTAATTTTACAAATTTTAATAAAAAATAGCAAATACAGTTACTTAACCCTTTACATAATACCCGTAAGGTATCTGAAAGTGACTCTTGTTAAATGTTGATTTTTTTAGGTCTTGAGGAACATATCTACTAACTATTGGACACTGGTGTCCTTCCGGTTGTGAAGATAGATTTATCCTTAAAATGTTTCAATCA
Organism: Lepeophtheirus salmonis; assembly: GCF_016086655.4. Classification (NCBI taxonomy): domain Eukaryota; kingdom Metazoa; phylum Arthropoda; class Copepoda; order Siphonostomatoida; family Caligidae; genus Lepeophtheirus; species Lepeophtheirus salmonis. The sequence goes on from NC_052138.2 coordinate 58,003, forward strand.
ACATTTTTTCTTATTTATTAAATATTAGTGTACTTTTTTTTTTTATTATTCAATTCGACTATACCTCTAATAAATTATTTAAAAAAATTACCTCTGATATTTTGAGAAGCAGTTTCTATCATTTAATTAATTTAAAGGCACATCACAAGCCAATAGCCAATAGCTAACAAATATTCGAAATTCTCTTTTTATGAATCTTTTTAGTATATTAAATATAGTTTGACTTATAATTTTATATAATACATAACATAGCCAGAACTGATTGGTACAAATTTGACTACCAAAATTATATATAGTAATGAATATTCCATCGAAATGTTTTCAAAAAAATAAAAATATAATGTTTTTACTGTAACTTTACTTTACTTCTTGAAACCTAATGGTCAATAAGTTAAACTTGGGTTAATGAATGGGATTTTCCACCCTTCTACCCTTCTATATTTATAAATCGCCAATACTTTCAGTACACTCTTGAAACATTTAGTCAGATAATACACAATAATTTATTTCTCTAGTATAGGATTTATTATAAAATTTTGCAATTTTTAATGCGGATTTCGTAAGTTTAATTGACTATTTCGGTACAATGTCGTTCTTTTTTATGTATTTTTGAAATATACAAAGAAAGAGAAAACAATATTTATGAATTATGATTATAGTGAAGGCTAGAGTTTTATTTTATTTACGGACGGATTTCCGAATTAGATCTTTATTCAAATGGCGAATGTATCGATACAAAAATAAAATTAATTACCTAGAGTTGTCATGAACTGTGCCTTCAACATCTACTATCTCTTCCTTTACGAACAACTCTTAGCATCTATTCCATTCCTACTCAATCTCAAATAAAAATATTTTTACGCAATGCATGCATACTTAGTTTTCCTAGGTTATATTCGTCCGGATGTATAAAGAAGGAGCCCATTTGACATATCCTCTTACTTTGTTTCACAAATACTACTATGCTCACTTTGTACATATCCACCTATATACTAAAGAATCTGTATTTCTGATACTCCTAAGCCTTCTTAACTCCGTCTAAGTGACAACTTTGGTCTTTTTTGATAACATCTTATAATTTGAAAAAGCTTTATATTGTTGGGATTCCACTTATAACAAAATATCAAAAATCTTCTATACAGGAATAAGTCCATTATATAGGAAATTAAGCTTTTAAATTTTTAGTGAGTTTTGTACTTATATGTAACCACATTAATACTGTGAGCCTGATGTGATTCTAATCTAAATAAAGAAAATTCGCCATTAAATATTTATGGATTTAAGTTTGTCATTTTGTCTTAACCTTGAGGATGTAGGCTACAAACATCCTCCATTTACTGGTCTCAGTGTTAAAATTAGAACTGTTATATTTCCTTACAATTAATCTAAGATGCTAGTATCTACGAAAAAACTAATTTTCTATCCATTTTCAATGATAAAAGCTGAAATTAATTCATTTCAAAACATGATTTAGATCATATCTAACTAATCCTTCGACTCAATCCTGAAAGAAAAATGTATGTACTTGCAATTATTCAATTATCATTTTCAAAAAACCATTAAATTATCCATGTTTGGTGTTAGTTCATATTAAGAAGATCATATTGTCATATAACTTAACAAAATTATTATCTAATTTATGAAAATATTTGTCTTAATTAATTAAGCAAAAAACGCACCTCTTATATACTCGTATTATTTGAGTATTACCTTTTTTTTATCAGTCCATATTTGTTTTTATGTCTTCTAATGTCAATTTTATGATTCAGCTTTACAATTATTTCTTGATTTTTTTTGTAACGTTTTATATCATTGTTGAATCTATGCCTAAGTTATTTATTTTCAATTTGTTCTGATGAATAGTCAAATAATACTAATTCGCAATATTTTAACAATGTTGTGAATGATTTCTAGTTTAGTTGAATACTCCTGACACAAAATCGTTTAAAATAAGATGGATGATAATTTTATTAGTAAGAGTCGTAAAAGTAAATTTTCAAAATAAAAGTTCACGACCAGATATTTGTGTTATATATATGCTAATTACATTTTGGATTGAGTAAGAATATAGCGCCGTAAATGCAAATTTTAATTTAATAAGGATTTTATAAATTTTACAATATTGTGAATTAAGTGGAAATTTGTAATGTTTATCTTACATAAACTCAATGGACAGTTTCTTAAATATTACCATATACGTTGGGTATGACGAATATAAACTTTATTTAATGGTGAAAGAACTGAATATGTTTCAATTTATTTATTGTAATTTACATATAAATTTTATATCTTAGGACTTATCATAATTTTAATCATATTCCTTTTTATTTGAAAGAGTTAGCAAAATTTATATATAGAAAACATAAACTAGAAATTATCAAATCTTATAACCAGACTAACGGAGAGTTAAGATTATTTTAAACAAAAAATTATCTTTTCTTAATTTCTTTCATATATTCATAAAAGTATTTTAAGCATTTTAATCAATATAAACTATGTAATTTTTATATTGGTTCATCTTTTTTTATGTAATCAATCATATTTCATTATTGGTTTTAGTTTTTACCCAGTTCTTCAACCTAGAGATGCAAAAGGGTTACAAAAATACCTAAATTTTACTCGACATACAGTATGTCATAAGATTGATGGTGTTTTTTTTTTTTAAATATCATGAAATAACCTAAACAAAGGATATGTTTTTAGAGAAAAACTTTATTTACTTCACATTATGACGAACTTTAAGCATAATACATTTTTTTATGCGTTTTGGCATCCCTTCATACAGATTATTCAAAAGTATGTAGAGTAATTTTTCCCTAAGCTTTTGTCAGTTTTTTTTAATTCATCCTCTGAAGTTGATGGCGCATTTTCATTGAGCTCCTTCTGCACTAAGGCTCACAAATTTTCAATGTGAGACAAATCAGGAACTGTTGGTAGGAATCCAAGTTGTCTGAACACCACTTTTGTACATTTTTGGTGTGGTGAGCAGGGGTACCATCCTGCTGGAAAATGGCTCTTGATGTGTAAGACAAAATATTCCTCTTGAAAGGAGGTCCAGTTTCTTCAGTACGAGACAAAGCTGACATGCTAGACTTGCTGAGGATCTTTGTGATGTAGTACTTGGAAGTCACAATTTGGTTTCTTGGAATCAGGTGAAGATCTGATACTGCCTGGTGGCTGATAACAACCCGAAACTGAATTTTCAAAGGAAATTTCTCAGTTGGAGGTGATTCCACATCTCCTTTATGTCTTGCCCGAACCTGATCTGTTTGGGGATTTGGGGCATGAAATAGCTCAAATGGACTTTCATCACTGAAGAGGATACATAAGCAGGGCCTTCCTTTGGTTTTCTGAAAGTTTGGGGTGCTGACGAGGTCTGTATGGCATAGCATTCAAAGAGTGCTCTCTCACTATTTCGTATATTGAATTTCAACTATATACTAATCTCAATATTTGAAAAAATAATTCCCATGATCCAGTTCAAATACGATTTCCCAGGAAATGATAAAAATAGTGTTAACTATTCTGAGATTTTTATCATTAAATAAACGTGCTAAGTAACGTACTATTTACAAACCAAATTAATTATTCAGAACAGCGAATCAACTCCAAACAGACATGCTTCTATATTTTTTTGATAACCAAAACGAATCCCGAGAATGTGATACAGCCTTTTATTTCCCTAAAAACCATTTTTATTTTTTTTTAAATATAAAAAAGAAAAAGAAAATTGTTAAGGAGTAAGTTATTTTTATAAAGAAAAGTCCGTGATGAACTCCTTCGATCTTACCTACCTATTTTAACGACAATTTAGATTTTTTTCTACTAACAAAGAAAACAAAAGTAATTTCTTCAGGTTACATTTTATTGTATTAACTTTTATTTATTTTCTCCTTCTTCTCAGATCTGTGTCTTAAGAGTATTTTAAATTTTTATATTTCATACATTGTGATGCTTTGAATTTGATTTTTTTTTTTCTTAAGTTATTTTTATTTTGTCATTATAGTGATTTTTTTGCAAAAGAAATGCATTTGTATTAAAGATAGCAATTGAAATGACACAGATGGTCCTCCAAAAACAACAACCCAAACATGAAAAAGTCAGAAAAAAAACTGAAGTAAATAAGAAATTGTAGAGAGTGAAGCCGTTGTTTAACAACAAAGTTTAAGGGCCTGTGACAACTCTGCATGCAAAGAGGAGGTTATTTTTTGTAGTGTTGTTTGCCAGAGGTGCTTGGTGTCTGTTTAATGAAATAGCATAGATCATGCAAATTCTTATTCCACAGTAGATTTATTCCTCGTTCGGACGCGTGAAACTTTGTTAACGAGAGTAAAATACATATAGTATTGAATTAAAAATGTTACCATGTGGACAGATTATAAACATGTCGATTTTATTGACGTTTTCCTTAAATAAAGGGGATAATTTCAAGGCCTCACCCTGTTCATACACATTCAATGTATATAGTGAAGAGTTCAAACTTTTTCTGTTCAATGGGATGTAAGAGAAATACTTCCTTTTCTTGAGTACTAGGATATATCATAATTTATATGTATGTTTGCTATGAAATTTGGTAGCAAGTCAAAGAAAGGAATTTCTTTGTGAAAATATAGCTTTATTTTTTCCGTAGAGAGCTTTATATTAGTATAGTAGACAATAATACATTTAAAAGCTTACTTTAAATCTAATTGTCTACTTTTTGTAATTTATATGTTGTAATGCAAAATTATATTTTCATAAAAAATATATAAAGACGACTCTGAAAATTTGTTTTGTGTAGTTTCTTTCGTAACCGATACATACCCGTCCGGTAATTGAACTTAAGTCATAATGAACCATATATTATTACCCTCCATTAGTTGACTGAGGTATTATATACCCTATTTTTATCAAAATCTTTATAATTTCTTTGAATGAACAATGAATAGAAACCCATTTCAGTTTTCTCCTAAGACTTTAAATTTGATTAATTTAATTTCTTAATTTATTTGGGTATTTCCTTGTTTTGTATTTATTTGTATATTTTATAATTTTTAATCGAGGTTAAGTGAATTAATATTTTCCTTACAAGTAATTACTTTCTTTGTTAGATTTTTCTTTCTAATGACTTAGATGTAAAACTGTAGCTTCAAAATTATAATATTGTATCTATTATTGTAATAATTCTGAAAATGTTTTGCGTTTTGAGTAGTGAAAGAAACACTGGAAGTGTAAAGATACCTGTTTTTTTGCACTAAATATTTCAAGAAACTACTTTTGTATTTTAAATACAATTTAGCTTAGGTCTTAAATAGTTTTATTTTTTTAATATGATATTTTAACTTATTATAGTGTTTGTATTCTTTTAAAATAAATTAAAGTTATGATCAAATGACAAACAACCTACTAATAAACTGATATATACTAATTTTCTTTCCAAAAACTTTCTTATAATATTAAATATTTCATAGAAATTTAAAAATTGTATTTTTTTTCCTTATAGAATAAAAATTTGTTCAAACTCCTAACTGTAGTTGTTAAAATTATTATAAATAAAGAATTAGTTTTTGCAGATGGCTTAATATGATACAGATACTTAAATGTAGATAATGGATATAATAGTTAAAGAAATAACGTAATCATTTCAACTGATGTAAATAGATATTCTTATTGGAAAAATGCACCTTATTATTAAAGCCAAGTCAGTGTTGTTTAGATACAAATATTTTAACACATTTCGAGTCTATAAATAAACTTTTCTTCTTCATGTCATCATGCACAATATGGTCCCTTGAAAGTCATTTTAGAATATGTTTACGTAACGCAATGAAAGATGTTATCATAATTATACCTTTACTTCTAGGGAGAAGATAGGAAAACTACCAAGGTATTAACGGAAATATTTTATGAGATTTTTTCACAGGCTAGAAATTCCTAATTTACTGTTCACTAGAGTTTAAAATTAAAGGAAATCAAAAATGACAAAGTAACCACACCAGTCTGGAAAATACTCGGAAAAGGAACAGCTGAGAAGTCTTGACATTTCATAAAATTAAGTGTAAGCTGCTATGAATTGATGTAAATAAACACACACCCGACTCCATATGAAGCAGGGACATACTTAAAAATAACAAAAGTTTTTAATCGTTGATTCCAACTTAAGTGTAACCTTTAACTTCCAAATAAATACTAATCTATATTCTCCATGGTTCATTATCACAAATGATCCTGATAACAATTTGTACTGGGGTGTTTTCTCCTCAATAATTTAAAATTAAAATATTTTTAAAAAAACAAAACACTTTTCATTTGTGCTAAATCTAACAAAAAATAGCAAGCAATAAAATGCTAACGATTCACAGCTAGATATAGTTTTATTTTTATTTTCTTGTACACGATTATACATAACAAATAAGAGATAACCATAAATATAACTGTCCATTTATTGTATATAATTTATTTAATTATATAATTGTTTATGATAAAGATGACCAAATAATGAATGTTCGTAAAAAAAATTGAACTAAATTGATTTAAACAAGTTAAAAAAGTTTTTAGTAACTTTTTCAATTCGACTAGATATATGAAACTAAAAAATTGACTTTGTTATGTTAATGTTTCTAAATAGTTTTTAGCCTATTATGTTATCCATCCTTTTTGGAAATTGGTTTTGTGAAATAGTTAACAATATTTTTTATTTTTATGATAAATATATATTATACTTATATTTTTAATAAAAAAAATGTTTATGTAATATTTATTACTTTGAGCCAATACTTTAGGCTAAAATACATATTTTTGACACTACAGTACTCACATTAACAAAAAAGTAGAATTCAAGGAATCAAAAGTAAAAAAAACCATTAACTATTTCAAATGAAAGAAGTGTATTAAAAGTAAATAAATAATGAAGATCAGAAACTAAACTAAAATTTCTTGCTTGGATAAATATGATGGATTTTTCTTTGCAATTAAATCAAAATGTAGTTGACAAAAAGGATTTACATCATGATGGAAGTTAGATTAATTTTTTTGTGGTAAAATAAACATGTTACATTTGTCAATATTAAGTTTTACGCCATCTTTCAAGTAAAAAAATATTAACTGAATATCTAACTATAATAAATTAAAACATGTTAACTTTGAATCTTAAAATTTAAAGACATTAAATAGAAAACACTAAAACATTTTTTTATAAAATGGAGATAGTCATTTGAAGTTTAGATTTTTATAAAAAAACAGAAACGAGATAATTTATTAAATATAATATAAGGTTTCATTTTCTTTATACAATACAACTTAAAATAGTTAGTTAATTATCCTTTTTTAACCCTAAATGAAGGATATTTCTCAAATTCAGAACATTATAAAAACACTTATGAATAATTTTTAATATCGGTAGTTTTTATGTGGTGATTGTATTTATAGGAAAAAAGTCTTTGAATGAGAATAATTCAAATCCCAGATATCGCAGAAACTAGAGGTGTATAAGAAAAACTGTGATGAGTTTTTGATTATGCACTCACAGATAAATTATATCATTGGAATAAATTTATTTCTTAAGAATACCTTGTAATTGTCTACTTGCATTATAAGTATTGATGTTGCTCTGAAATTTGAACTGACCAATTAATATCATGTTGCATGAATGAAAAACTCAGTTTTGCTCAATAATCTTTCGTATAATTTAGTAATCTCTTCAAATCTAGAAGAAGGATAACTTAATCTATGATATATATCAACGGTAGTTATTAATATTACTTTAAAGGATACAAAAAAAAATGAAGCGTCCACTCGTAAACATAATTTTTTTAAGACTTTTAGTTAATTTTGTTTCATAGAAAATCCAAAAAATAAAACGTACCTCATTACATTTTAATAATTGAGCAATTATAATAACTACCTCAATTAATTTTTTTACATTTTTTTAAGTAAAATTCATCAATTAATATTCTGTACTGATAAATAGTTCTTTCTTTTTTAAATAACTTTATCAAACTAAGTTTGGGCTTTCAACGAGAAAAATTTTGATAGTAAAAGTTAATATTTATTTGTGATAAAATATTCGTTACTCTAAAAGAATTTTAGGAATCAAATTATTATTCATAATTTTTAATGAGGTTGCATTTGTATTTTAATTTTATACTGCTTTTTGATAGGAAAAACTACCTTTCAATTTAAACAATAGATTGGAAAGGGAATTATACTCCATTAAACGAATAATAAATAAATAATAATTATTACAGCTTAAGATTATATAACATATAGTTAAAGTTCCAACTATAAAAATATTACACGCCTTAGAAGTCATTTTTTAGGATCTAAACCTTAGTCCAAACTCTATCTTCGTTGAATATTACGAAGAGGTTCAATAAACTTTATAATTTATTTTTTCCTCCTAGACACTTTTGTTTGTTTATCAAAACAAAGTTACTATAGTAATTTTCTTGTTCATGTATTTGCTTTTAATCTATATAAAAAAATTATCATTTCATCGGATGTATTACAAGAATTTGATTTAATTTTAATCTTATTCACAAAAATAAAATGAATTATAATTATTATTAAGTTTATATTTATCAATCTTTCTCAATTCCAAAATATCATAAAAATTTAGTTAGTTTATATACAAGGTCAAATAATAAAATTGTCGCTCTAAAGAAAAAAACACACCAGCTTTATTTAAAAACTTTTTTTTGAAAAAATCAATTCCAGTTATTTGGTTATGTAATAGAGCTGTAATCTATTAATGGTCACCTGCAGCCTCAATCACTCCCTTGTTACAGGTCCGGCTAATGGATCAAGTATTTTCCACAGGAACTTCCGGGAGCTCAACAAATACTCAGCGGATAACTACGATCATGCTCGCTCTGGTATTTTAAGATGGTATGGGATGTTATAGACGTATGATGACACAAAGTAGGACAGTGAGTCAAATCAGATGAGGAGGGGCAATTGAAAGAGAATACTCCATCTGAATCCAAGGCTTTGTCTCTTTGGACCCTTGGAACGGCGCCAATTTTAGCTTCCGCACCCAGGGACTTTAACAGGCACTTGATTGCACTAGGGGATCGCCACATACTTCAGCACGTCCAGATACACTTTGATGTTGACTCTCATGCCGTCTTCAAAGATGTGAGGTGGAATGATGTGTCCCTCACTTCAAAACCACGCCAAAGACCATAACCGTGCTTTGAAACAAGATTTTTGTCAACCCTCGGAACTATCTTTTATTCGTGGCTATCAATAGATGATTATGGCTATTGTGTACTCCATCATTGCTGAAGATATTTTGTTCTGAAAAGAACCTGAGCATGTTTGAATTGTAAAGTAGCGAATCTCTGATATAGCTTGTTTAATATTGTGTCACTTTCAGCATGATAAAAGGATTATATACCTCTTGATATTCAACTAGTACACGGTCTGCTACAAAACTGGTATTAATGAAACGGAAATGGAATAATGTCATCTTTTTAGGGAGATAATTTTAGAGTTGTTTTTAAATTTGAAACATGATCTAAGACTCTGTCTCATATAATTTTTTTTGGTTCGAACAAAAAGTGTTTTACGAAAGAATTTGACCAATATTTAAATATTTTTCAAATATTCTACAAATTTTTTTCTGTATCACTATGTAAGTCAATTTTCTTTAAATGCACAGATATGATTGTTGTTGCACAATTAACTTCATGTAATATTATTTTGCTGATGTTCAATATTTAAATGAAACTTATTATATCATTAACAATTTTTTATAATCCTTTTGGATTCCTTAATCGTCGAATTAAGAAGTTTATTCTCTATTTCAATGAAAGATGGAACAAATGGTAAGATACCAAAATATTTATCAGCTCATCGACTTCATTATTTTTTTCTACTTGGGACAGCGGCCCTTAAAACAATTAGAGACGTAACGAAGATAGAAAAAGCATAGAAGCTGGGATGTAGTGCAGCAAATGTTAAAAACTTGTATTAGCATGGGGATTTAAGGTTTTAACGGATATCTTAAAACAGTATTTGGGAACCCTTATGCTTCTTATGAGCAAAAGTGGTTCCTACATCGAATGACTACATACTCACTGTGCACTAAAAAATCTGCAGTTGAGAATAAGTAGTACATCTTCTGTTCTTTGGCTATTAAAAATTCAGAGCGTCTCCTCTTCCTATATCCGCCCGTGTGGCAATTAATTAACAGAGCTAGTGAAAGGAACGTTACATAATCAATGGAAAAGGAAAATTACTCAGGGTTATTGGCTAGTGTCAAAAAAGGTCAAGTAACCCAGGTACAATAACTGACTTAGAAAAATACAGTCAGTCATGTACATAGAACACTAATAAAAAGTAATAGTCCTAGGGTAGGAGAACATGCTTCAGAAGTCAGAATCAATTATGGAGAGTTTTGATAAGAATAGAATACGGATTTATTGTACAAAAAAAATAGAAGAGCAATTGGTCTGCCGAATAAAAGAAGGTTGCAAGAGAAAATAGTGTATTAGTAATGTATCGAAATTCGTTATAATTTTTAAATAGAGATCCTATTCACATTTATCTTAATTAATAAAATCATTATTTCTTAATTATTTAAGACATTATTATAAAATGACTTCATAATAAGAACTAATTATATTTCTAGTGTAGTTTTAAGTAAATACACTTATGTTTTCAAAAATTAATTCATACGTAGTATCAGTCTAAACCCAATTTAAACAAAATTAATCTCGACAAAATTTATTTTCAAATCAGCCAAGATGGAATATTTCTTTGAACCCAGTCTACATCAATCTTATTTAAAAGAACAAATTATTTTGGACCACTAAAATGCATTTTCCAGACAGAAATCCTACACGATAACATACATTTACTTCATTAGAATTTTTTTTTTTTTTTTTTTTATCAAAAACTTCATGAACACAAATATATGATCATTGGATACCTAACAAATTTATTATATGCTTACTTATCAACTACGTAACCACAAAGTATAATTTCAAGGTTTAAGATGCGGGTTATTACATAAATTTTTTTTTCAACTTTATCTTGTTTTTCTTGGAAATAAATTTCAACGTCTAAGGTCAACAAAAATGCACTGACTATATACTTATTTCACAAAACTTCGATTAGACTAATACAAAAACAAACAATATGGAATAATTCTAGAACCATTTCGGACAAAGCAAGTAAATCTAAATGTAAAATAGTAAAGATATATCCGCAATTTCCGTTTAATAAATATTAAAAAGCACCAATTATACATAATATATATTGTAAAAAAGTTAGGGGTTTAAACGCTCCCTAAATACTTAAACTATTTTTTTGATTTGTTCATTTATTCGATATAATATTTGGTAAAAGTTGTTTGCTCTTTTAAATGTTGTTATGAACGGACATTGGGGGTAATAAATATACTCCTTTTTAAATTGCATTAATAATGAATTAAAGAAGATTATGCCAAGAACTTCCCATAAAATCAAAAAATGCATATATATTCCTAAATATTTAAAATAAAGTTATTTGGCAACTCTAGCCAGTATTTTGTGTACTTATTTTATAGGAATAAAAAAGTGAAATGACATAAATATTTTATTCAAAATGAACGTATACTCATATATTTGTGTATGTAATCATACACAAATATATAAACTAAATTATAAACTCAACTAGATCTTTAATAATTAAAAAACAAGTTGGTAAAAAACTACTACATAATTTCATAATTATGATAAGTTCAAAATTTATAAAAATATGATTTTAACCCATTAGTCTTTAAATCAAAAGTCTACGATGGGCAATTGATCATAAATATTCTGATAAAAAAGTAAAAATTACACAAATTAGCGTTCTATATTTTATAATGTTTTTCTTTTAAAATTTTTGTTATATCATAATTCAACAAATATTACAAAACTTCAGATAAAAACACATAATGTTCTGAAGAAAACATTAAATTATAAAAAAAAAGAATTAGTCCAAAATAATATACTTTTCTCTCTCCCTGAACAAAAGTAATTTTACGTGCAGGACTGTTCAGAATAGGGGTATTATCAAATCAAATGTAAAATAGGATTTATCTTGAAACTTTTGATTCTTTTGTAATTACTTTAAATAAAGTTAGGCCCTGTAGTAAAAATAAAATACTATCAAATTTGGATATAGGAAAATAAATAAAAAACTCAATTTTTAAATACAATTATTATATCCTTATCCGTTTCAGATCCACAATTTTTAAGAAATTCATAGATAATTATAGTAAATGCGTATATCTTTTTGATAGTATTAGAAGAAATCAATCATATATTTTAAATAACTTCAGTATTTTAGACAAGTGTCCCTTTAGGTGTGAATTGTAATTTAAATTATTTATTGTGAAATAAAAAAAGTTAAGCTATGAAGTTAAATTCCTTACAATTATTAATTCTTTTCATTTATTTTATATTTTGAATTCAAACATATATATAATTTTACCATTAAATATTGATTATTATTAATATAATATATGTTTGACATGTAAAAAAAAGACAAAGCAACTCCTATATTTTACCAAGCACAAAGCCAGGTAAGATGATCAATGTTCGATTTTAATTATTTTCATTGTATTATGAGGCACATCTTTTTCTTTTTTCTTCAAACTCCTGTAAATGTCAACCAGTACTGTCTAAAATAATACATATATTTAATTTTTTTTGTTGAGACTGGGAGTTTTAAGTCCCCTTTTCTCCAATTCACTACTTTTTAGTCAGCCAACTCTCCATTTCCCACCAGAGCATTGGTTTTTGAAAAATTCGATTTTAACTTATGCAGTACATATTAAGAAAATATACGCTTTTTTTGTGCCATAATACAGCTCTTTATTTTTTCTTGCATACATTATCTTTTGATCTAATAGTTATCCCTTGGAAATAAAAAATACATATAAATATTTTTATTTTTTTCCAATTTATTTAGACAGTAAAAAATATACAAAAAAAAAAATGCAACACTAAACCAATAAATATATAAATGATAATGGGCTCCCAATACAGGTAGGTTTATCATTTAATATATCACTAGTATCAGTAAGATTAAAATGTACGAAGATATAAACGATATGTATACATACATTTATGCTATTTAATTTTTAGATTAAAAATTAAAAATAAATAAATGAACATTTTTCGTACACTTATATAATATTTGTTTTACCTTAATTTTCATTTCAATTTGCAAAAAAGAAAAAAATTAGTAACAGTCAACGTTTTAAGAGTCATTATTCAAATATTTACCAAAATTTTGTGGCTGGCAAAAGAAAACCCATTTAGACATATTAAAAGATACCCTGGTGAGCATGTGCTGCTAGATTGAAAAATATTTTGTAGTAAGAGCACATATTTTATTAATTTAACAAATACATTGGAGTAATAAAAAAACAAGACACATATTGTTATATTTCTTGTATTGTTCTATATTTTTGAAGTTAGAATGAATAGAGACAACAACAAACTTTCAAGCCAATTTTGTCTACTCGGGGAAGAGTTTTCAGAAACTGACCCTGACTTTTTGCGCGATAACATACCCCCGATCTAGATTTAACCCATTCCTCCAAAATACCCTTCGAAACTATTTGAAATTATTAATATTTTGATAGGTATGACATTCTTTGGAAATCAAAAAGATTATTTAAGTCTTTTAATCGATTTTCATCCATACATAAGGTCCCCATGGATACGTACATTGAAGAACACATAGACATATCAGTGATATCTTATATATTTTAAATATTCAGTACTAATATTTATAAAACCACAATTCATTTCAAAAATATCATTTTTGGAAAATTTTTAATGTTATTTTAGATGTTTTGAAACTTCAGCGCCAGGTAAATGTGAAAATTCTATACTTTTATCTTCATCTGCCATTTTTAATTAATACCAAACTTTGGATTTTCTACTACTAGTTCATGGTATTGAAGAAATAATTGTTTAGCAAGATAATTAACGTTTTTATTTAGGATAATCTTTCCATTATTGTCTTTATTCAATGGAACAAATCTTTTTTAATTTATATCTATTAACGAACATAAGTTCAATACTCATGAATTAAGTAAAAGTTATAAATATATTAAGAACACAAAAATTAATTAAAAAAATAGTGGTTTAGGGTAAAGATATGCCAATAATTATATCGACCACTTTTTCCAAGTGTCAGAGAATTAGTTCTCCGTAATTATTCATGGATTTGAGGAATTAAGTAGTTGGATTACCTTGTTCTAAATTAACCTGGGCTTGTTGGATAGCTTGACTTCATAAATTGGCATAGAATTAGGAGGACTGTGAGTAATTTTCTTGTCTAGATTTGATGAAATCTTTTGCAATCTGATACCCTATGAAATTTTGTATATAAATTGGATTTCGCTTAGAAAAGTCTTTATATTAAAATTCCCGAAATCATAAACAATTACAAACAAGACTAGAATATGATGGATTTTTATTAACGATTAGCCCAAAATATAATTGATACAAAGAACATACATAATTATAATAGTTACAACTATTACTTTGCAATATTACATATATATTAAACAAGTTAATGTGAGGTCATGTGCCTTCCTCAAAAGATCATAATTTTATTTACATAAAACAAGAGACTGACCGTCGCCTTTCTAAATATGATAAAGTAATATATGTTTACTTAGAATAATCAGGACATTGATGGAATTCATAAGTAATTATTGTAAAGTTTAATTATATTAAACATAAAACACTAAATTAATTCAGTAAACGGATATGAAAATGTAAATATGCATTAAATTTTTTATATTTGCAAACGTCTAAGATCATTATTTATTGATTTGTATAGACAAAAAAAATTGGATCTATATCTTTTCAACGAGTTAGGGCAAAAAAATAATAATACAGGAATTGAAAAAAATACGTTTAACTTCACCATATATCAGGAAAGATGATCAAATTTGGAATTCCATATTCCAAATGGGACAACAATATACAAATTAATATAAGAAAAATAGGAAAGAATAGTTGACTCCTTTCTTTGGAAAAATATTAAAGGTTCAAACAATTAAGCTATTTATTCATGGAGAGTCGATAATAGTTTTTTTTTCTTTCTATTTTTTTATGAATTTATAGAAAACAAGGTATTATATCGTATTGGATATTAACTATTATTATTTATTACTAGGTTTGACGTCATAATAGTATGTTGAACCCGTAAACAATATCTAAAGAACGCTGTTTATTGGTAAATACATCCCATTAATAATAAGATAACTCAAAAAATAGAAAAAAAAAAAAACTCATTGAAGAACATATTTTTGAATAGATATTTTATGTACCAAACACCAGATATTTTTTCATTTCGTGACCTTTAATCTTCCTTATAGCTATAAATTAGTTATAAGGGTCTAAATAAAAATGTTCTTTCTAATCCTCTTTCTTAACACCCAAATTTTTTTAGTGGAATATATATAAAGGATACAATAAAAAAAACGTTTATTGTAATAAACCATAAAAAAACTATAACATAACTTTTATTCTTCATTCTTTTCATTCTGGACATTTCATAATGAAAAAAAAATATATTTGACCGATTTTAGCAACCATTTACTATAATCTTAGATATTTCAGAAACCAGAATAGGAAAACATAAACATTAAACTGTTTTTTTTTATAAATCATTCTTGTATAAAGACGTACACTAAAACATTATTTAAAAAGAATACAGTTCATGTAAAATTACTTTTAATGTCGAGAAGAAATAAAGTATTAAAAAAAGATGTAATCAATAAAAGTTTGCACTTTGTACGAAATAACCATAACAGACATGTCAAATTTTGTTTCATTTTGCTGCAATTGCTTTATCTTAGGAATCATTTTAAAGACTTATAAAAGATACAATGCCTTTAATATGTTTTTTCTTTTCATTTTCGGACCTTTTAATATTATATTATATCCAAGAGATCAAATATTCTTATACATTTGTTTAAACAAGAAACCCTATTAGCAAACATCAATTTTTATTTTTTTTCAAATCTATTCTACTCTTTAACCTAAAAAAGTAGAATATACTTGAAAATGTCTCTAAAATTTCGTTAAAAGTTAGATATTTCATTTGAAAAAAATATATTCTGATAAATTGTTATGCTTAAGATGTTCGTTTTTGAATCATCAAGTTTCAAAATAAAATATAAACGTAAAAATGAATTAAAATTTTTATAAATTGAAACTGATTTACTCCAAGGAACACAAAATAACATTTCCGACTGAGATTTATAATGTAAATCTTATCCTTTACGGTATATTAGTTTTTCCCTGAAATCCATAATTTCATTTGAACAACACTCAGAATTTGAACTATACTTTTGAGTAATGCAATTACCAAGTAAATAACTTCTTCTTTCTTTTTTAAATAATATTAAATAAAGACACAAGACAACAATCAAATTTTTAATAAATAATATTAAATAAAGAAACTAAGACAACAATCAAATAAAAATAATTAATTAGATATAATAATTAACATTTTTGTTTTATTAAAAGAATAATATTAAGTTTTTTTTTATCGTGCTTCCATTTTGTAACAATGCTCAAAAAATAAATGCTCTCTACTGCAATAAAATATAATCTTAGAGCCCTTAAACTACGCCAAAACAGTTTTGTGATTGTTCCAGAGTATTTAGCAGAATAAGAAAATATTTGTTGAAAAACAGAACATACTTATACGTACATATAGGTATAAAATAGGATTCTTAAGCTTTTATTAGCTACTTCTCTTAAAAGTAGAGTTATACTGGGTCAATATGACCGTAAAATTATATTCAAGACAGACAAACATTTTTTCTAGCTTTAATTAGTCTCCAGGTTCAAGTAACAATAAAGGCTTGCACGCGTATCGTCAGATATAGAAAGTAGCACTTTCATAATTTAATAGTGATAACAAAGAAGAAAAAAAATAATTATGCACTTTTTGCAAAATAAATACCATTTTTTAATCTCTTAATTTAAATATAACTGTATTTCAGTAATAATATAATCACACATTATTTATAATATTTTTTCTTATAAACATTCTTATTTTAATTTATTTATGTATAATTACGAAATAATGTTTTAATTGATTTATTTTGGGAAAAAGTTGGAAGAAAGAACAAGATAATTAGTTAACTTTTTGATGAAATTCCAAAAGAGAATTGCTTAAATAAATATGTATTGGTTTCGATTCAAGGATTTCCAAAACAAAAGGGGTTAGATCTTTCATGAAAATGAAGAAAAAAAAGTGACCACAGAGTTAAAAAAAAGTCATTAAATTTTTGCACAAAAAAAAAAAGAATATTTATTAATTATTCGATATTATTTGACATACCATTATATTTAAATTATAGTTTAGTTAGGATAAGAAATGGTCATGGATACACCGGGCATGTGCCCCCAAAAGTATAAATGCTGGAGACAAAGTCAGATAAATCTTATCAGTTCTAAAAGTCCACGATATAAGACGCATCTTTCGGAATGCTTAAATCTTTGCTTTATATCAGTTTTTTTTTTTGAGGACCCCTCTAGTACTTATAATATCAAATAGCAAAACACATACCAATATCATGATTCAAAAAATACAATGTAAGTGGAATTATTTTATATGAAACTTTTATAATTTTCAGAACTGGCCTGTGAAAATTAGCGTATTTGGTTTCGTTAAACTGTATTTTGATGTCTTGGCTTGTTACAAACTGCAATTTGTCAGTTTTTAACTATACACTGTATTATTTAATAAGTCCTTCCTCGTACGGCTTGGTTATTAATAACTTTAAAAGCAACAATTACGTCAAGGGATATCTTATAATATCTTTTTACTTGACCATACCTTGGGATCGACTGTAAAAAAATCTTCTGGGAGTTTCAACCAATAAATTTGTTCACAAAGTCTTTTAATATTTTTTTCCTTGAATTTTGATCTTGTTTTTCCTTATTTTTTATTTAAAATAATATTTGTTTCTCTTTAGTAATGTCAAACTGCCTCTACTATGAAATAGAGTCAATCGACCCAGCTCTTTGTTTAAAAACAATAATTCGTTAAAAAGTTTTTGAGATGCCGTTTTTGAAATTGGACTATTGATTTAGGAATATTTATGTATTGGTTTTCTAAAGTTTGATAATTAAATTGAGCAAATGAGTCTCTGGGTGCAGAATTTTATTTTCCATATTTATTTGTACGCTAAAGAACCTCTTCTGAAGTTAATCATAAATACTTCTAAATAACCATTTTTTTTTACAATACAACACTTTAGACAACCAACAAAAGTGGTGCTTTGGAAAGGGTAACAAAAACATAGTATCACATTTGTAGTACTATCAAGAAATATTATTGCAAGTTCAAAATATTATTTTTCATCATCACTTGGAAGAATCTGTTGATCTTTTCGTTGCCAAAATTGATCATTTTTTGTCGTTTATCTAGTGTGAAATTATATTTCATAATTTATAATTCCAGGCTCATAATTTGTGGCCTTTTTTATCTTTTTTTTTTAATCTTTCAGATTGTGGATTCTTGGAAAAAGAGGTATCTCCCACGAATGCTTTTATCCAAAAATTTGATATTTTTTATTATTAATATTGGATGATTCCTGACTACTCTTTTTTATTCAAAATAATGAAATATGAAAAATCACATAAGCAATTCCTTAAGAAGGCAGTTTATTTTTAGTCAATTTGGTACAAAATATGTCATTAAAATATATATATTAAATTGAAAGCGCATTGATTTTTCTATGGTTTCTGTCTTTGTACTTTGATATTTACACTACTTTTGTTGAATAAACTATGATCTTAACTCCTTAATTAAAAATATTCTAGTAAAATTTCTCTTTCATTCTTTGTTCAAATTCATGTATGTGCTGATTAAATTCTAAAGAAACTAAAAAATATTGCGTAGTATTATTTGTCACTATATTTTCTTCAACTAATTTAATTTATAATGGTAAAACAAGGATAGTTATGGACCTTTTGGATTTAAATTGTAAACAAAAGTGCTTCATATCATGAATACTGCTTCATAAAGGGGGATTTGAAACTTTGGACAATTTATGAAGGACCAATAAATTGTAATGATTTGACATCCCAAATTAAGGACCAACACAACTAAAACAAAGAGTTTTGCAAAAAAAAAAAAAAAAAAAAAAAAAAAAAAAAAAAAAATCCATCACAAAACGTTATATATATATATAAGTTTTATTTTCAACTATTTTACATTCCTCCTTCTGTCTTTTTTCTTCTACTTCCATTCTTTGTTTCTATTCCCCTCTATTCACCCTTTGCCAGTAGTCAATAAGAAAAATTAAAATGAATTGCTTTTCGCTAATTTTCAATTATATTTTTGATTTCATAACTTTTCTATTGATTAAAAAAAAGTCGTCTGTAGTTGATTAAAAAAAGTAAGGGAAAAATAGAGATTTATTGATTAAATAAACCATTTTGCCTTTTTTATACCATATCCTCAATATTCCATTTGATCAATATTGCTAATATACATTTGATTTTATGATTATCAGGTATTTTTCATCGATAATAGAAAATATTATTGCGATAAAGAACCCATTGAATTAATAGAAAGTATATTTTTTGATGGGGGAAATCAATACATTAACGATTATTGAGAATGGCCAATAATATTTTTTTCCATAAATGATAAAACAATTACAGTTATAAAAATATACAAAGTATGTATTTATGGTTGTAAAGCCATTATTTTTAGGTAAGGTAAATATATTTTATAATACTATCGGGAAACACTATAGATTTCAATTTGTACAAAAAAGAAAGATTAATAAAATTTAGCACAATTAAAAAAATCTGGTATGCTTAAGAAATTAATTACAACGCAAAAATTACAAACATCAAATGTATTTTGCCCTTATTACTTGAATGTAGCTGCACCATTTAGGTTTAATTAAATATGGTTGTATTAAAATGAATGCATCTGACTTAAGAAATTAAAGTTAAGCGTTAAAAAAGCTATGTTTTTATAAAATAACTAATCTTACTGTTTAAAAAAAAAGTTAATGCGTGAGCTTTTGCTACTTTTTTCTTATAATAGAATAAATCGTGGGTCTCTTAACATCTCTCTCTAAAAGAAGAAATCTCGCCTTTCTTTGGTTTGAATTTATTTAAAAATGCAGTGTAAAATAATTCATATGAATTCATATTAAATTATATTATTTTTCCTACAAATATACAACTTTTTTGATTATAAAGGGTTCACCTCTTTATTGTAGTTATTCATGTTCTTCCCTATAAATCATAGAGCATGCAGCTGATATAATCAAGTGTCTTTATTCATTAACCATATGTCTCACTTCCACCTTATAAAAATCCAATATTTAATAATAGTACAAAGGGTACAATAATAGCAAAGGGTTACTTGGCGTTGCTGAGGCCAAGAAGGGATCTAGATATTCGACTAGCAATAGTAAATGTCATTTCTTCTTAATGTTTATTATAAATGTTTTGATAAATCTCAATTTTTTCAAATATATGTTGCCAAATTTCTCTGTTGTAAATGTAATACAATTTATGTATGAATGAAGTGAAATTCGACCCCATTCAATTTTTCGCTTTTCAATCATATATTCATTTACGTTCAGTTAAATAAATATTACTTACTAGAGCATACATTATTTATAAAAATAAGATGTAAAGAAGAGTTTGCATTAGCACTACCAATATTTTCTATTAAAAACACAGTTTATAACAGGAAGTTTGCTACACATATCATTATGATTAAATTATCAGATTTTTCAACTTCTGAAAGATAATTAAATAGCTTAAGTAATAATGAATAAGTTATGTATAATGTATATGTTTAAGTTATGAATAAGCCTGGGCAAGTTCACAAACATAAATTACTGTTTAGAGATTAGAAAAGGAAAGTTGCTGGTTCCATTTTTTTTTTTTGTTATTATTTATTCATTCTTTCTCAAATCATTATCGTGGGCAGATCTTCTCTAACATAGACTATATTGTTTGCGATGCACATTTGAACATTAAAATTAGGGAAATGAAAAAAAAGAAATTATATTTATGTCAGGATTGAAATTAATGGAGATCATGAAATGTTGACCTACCTACCGGATGACAACAAAATATTATATCAAATTTGTCGATTTAAGTACTCATACGATACCATATCTAGAGTCTTACGACCCATAATGTCCTCATTTCACATCAAGAATATGAACACTAACAAAAAATCATTTGACTCGACAACTTTAACAGCGATCTCATAAAGATGTTTCCTTTCATGTAATATACCTTTTTTAACCGTGGAGGACCCAAATTTCTCAAAAATTTATGATAAAATATGCCGATAGAACTGTCAGTAGTAGAAGGACTCTAAATAGATAAATGGATGTTGCAAAAATAGATGTAATTTCCATAATTAAAAGGATAATTCGATTCAAGAATATTTTCATTAGAGTTGATTAGACTTCAGACAACCAGAAACGATCAATGACAGCTGTATTGATGGTAGTTTTGGATGGCCGTTTCTGTGGTCGTCCTTATCTTATCAATATGAACGACATAAGAGTTGATACTGCTGTTAATATGGCCAATTTTGTTGGTCAGAGTATTCAACACACTCTTGTATTGGATGTAGATCAAAATGAGTTAAAAGTTGTCATCACAAACGGAGCGTCCTACTGTAAAAAAGCGACCCAAAATTGACTCATATTACTTGTGTACATATTACATGGACTATATAAAGTGACTGAACTTCCGTGAAAAAAAAATCCCAGTGACAATCGATCTTATTTAAGAAGTAAAAAAAAAAAATTCTGAATGCCAGCCAAAGAAAATGAAAGTTAACTGTTTTTATTCAATTCCCATACCTCCAGCACCAATTAAAATAAAACATCATTGGTGGTTAGAACTAAGTATAAAATATATATGGTCAGTTTATTTATTAAGAAATATTGATAATTAATAGTAATCTTAACCCAATTATTGGATTTAGGATTCACAATTAGATAAATTTAGATAAATGTTCATTATCTTCGAAATAAGGTTTCTGAGAACCAATGGTATATTGGTAAAAACAACAACCTAAATTGTCTCAAAGAGCGTCTAAGCTTCAAATGACGTACAAGTATTTTGTTTTACATAAGTTTCTCTTGGTTAAGACTTGGATATGGTATATGGATTCGAAAATATTGGTGTGCAATTTATTTTGGATAAATTTAAGTCGTTTTAATTACTGAACATATTAATTTACTTTGCTTTACAGATTACTTTCAAGACGGAGAATGAGGATTGAATTTGACGTATAATATGAAGAAAAAAAAACCTGGTTTTTAATTATACTCATAATTAGTATTCGTATTGATGCATAACACGGTATCATTATCATTTGTATATAACATATATAGTTTAAATTTGTCCTAAATAATTTGTTAAATCCATTTATAATATTTTATGTCCATTACTTCAATTTTGTCTACATTGCCATTAGTTATTTGTTTGACTTTCTTTGTATAACTACAATTCAAATTTGTATTTAATATTTTTTTAAAGATTTAATCGTTTTTCAAGTTGTGCCTGTATTTTATCCATAATTATTTTACTTAATATCACAAATATAAGTTATAATACTTTAATTTATAAATTTAAAAGTAATCTACTGTAAAGTGATAATCATAAGTTTGTGAGTACTCATTTTATGACATATCATATATGTAACTTTTATTAATAAATCTATAACGTAAACATTTGGATGTTTTGTCATGATTTTTACAGAGAAAATCAGGATTTCCTTAATTTGAAAATTTAACCTACTTTTTTTATTAACTCTTCTAGTGCTTTTTGAAACATAGAAGTTTCTCATTCTGTTCCATAAACATTGATTTTCTATTCTAAAAAAACCATAATAAAGGGTGATTCAAAACAAACGGTTTTTGGAATGTAGAAATGAAACACATAAAATATTATATTATGGTCAAAAATTTATTATGAACAGAAAAAACAATCCTTTACAATTATTTCTAGAAAATAATTCCCTTCATATGTTGGGCGCAACTTGCCTTTGAATGGTCCATTCTTTCGCGCCATTTTTCGATGACGAGTTTGAGCATTGCGACCGGAATCTCACAAATAACTCGCTCAATATTTGCTTCCAATGCTTCAATCGTTGCTGGTTATCCACATCGACTTTGGCTTTTACATAGTCCCAAAGAAAAAAGTCCAAAGGTGTGATATCACACAATCTTGGTGGCCAATTCACCGGGGCAAAACGTGAAATGAATTGCTCACCAAAATGATGCCCCAATAAGTCCATTGTTATGCACACTGTGTGGCAAGTGGCGCTGTCTTGTTGGAAGGAAATATCGTGGAGACCATGTGCTTCAATTGTTGCGCCAGGTTGTTGCATACGACAAGCCAAGTTGTTGAGAGCGGGGCGAATTGATTCTTCCCGATCTTCGGCTATACTCTCAGCTACACCCCCAATATTTTCTATGCTGCGATCTGTACGTGGCCTACCAATTGACGGGACATCCCAGCAAGTTGCTGCCACTTCAAATTTTTCGATTATTGAGCAAATTGTGGATTTTGAAGGTCGATTATGTGGACCACAAATGGACGTAATTTGCGAAAAACTACTATCACAGAACGCTGATTTTCATAGTACAATTGAACAATTTGTACACGTTGTTGTGTCTTATATCTTTCCATGAAGAATTGTAAAACAATACTGAGTAAAAATGACGTATCAATTTGACAGAACTCGCGTGTGTCTGTCAAAGAATCCCTAGCGAAAAAAAAAGCTCGTTTTGAATCACCCTTTATTAATCAATAGTACTATATGTCTCGCTAACCTTCTTTTCCTGGCACTTATTAAAAAATGTTAACAGTAGGTAATTATGGTTCAACATCGAAATTTAACAAAGAGGATAACCGTGCACTTTTAAAACTTGTGTTGTATTTTAGCAATATGGGCATATACGGTCCTTTTCAGTTGGGCTTTATCTCCCTTGATTTTTGGATATTTACACCTTTGAAAATTAAAAGAAAATAATGCATTAATAATTTTATATGTAAACTTTACATAATTATATATTTTTCACAAAACTATAAGTTGAATATATATAAAATGAAGAATCACTGTGTTAAAAGATTGTTCTATTGATCCTTAGCAAATAAATTTGTATGTGCATCAATAATACTTTCTTTATAACTTAATATATGTTTTTTATGGTATTGTTTTACGCCAGTTCGCTAACTACGTATAAAAAGATTCCCAACTGGGATAAGAATATGAATCTATATATGCTACATTCCCAAACTTGGGCTGTTATATATATAAATTTTTTATTCATACAATTATTTAAATTTATTTTTACGAGAGCAAAATTTATGAAATAGTTAAAAAAATGAACGAAATTTTATTGATGTAATTAATAAAATAGTTTATTTTGTAATTTATTACGTTCTATTTAATTTGTTATTTTTTACAAGAGTAGTACCAGTTTAAAAAAAAACATATTTCCTAACTAATGGTTAAAAAGGCACAATACTCAATTGATATTGAAATTGGTTCCTACAGCTTGACTTAGTCAACAAAAGCCCTGCTTCTACATCACTGTAAACCAAATTGTACATATAAATTTTTTCTAAGTTGACCAAAATGAGTAAGGTTGATTTATAAGAGTTGAATAGTAATGAAATCGGACCTCAAGTTAAAACAATCATCTAATGAATCTCTTAAGGAGTAAACATATTTTTTAAGGATTATTTTATTTCGTTAGATTAATAGCTACTTAAAAAAGTTATTTTATTTTGTCAATGAATACAGCTAGATTTATGGAGAATTTTTTCTCGTCTATTTATTTTTAAAAAGCACCCTGTTGATGTTTATAAGCAATTTTTCCATTTTGTTACAATTAACTATTCTTTAGACTTGACAAATTTATATATATGGTATTTCCTACAACTACTATTGAAGACTTTAAAATAACAGATATCAAGTATAATTGTAAAAGTATTTCGTTTGTTTTTCCTTGCAAATAAAATTGGAATCTATAATAACTTAGTAAGGAAAATAAAATTGTATATGCCTAAAAAAAATATTTTGATAAATACTCTAAGGATTTGTAGGGAACTCACAGATTGAAATAAATAAAAAAGTTGTTAAAACATAAATATAGACAATATAACTGAAAGGAAGATATCAAAAAATGGAGTACCCACGTTGATGTTTCCTTATGAAAAAATCAATACAATATATTTATACCTTTAACCAACCATTGTTAAAATGATATTATCACAATGGAAAAGTAACATTCAATAAAAGTATATGAGGCTTGTTCATGGAGATTTAACAAGATGATTTTTAAAAATACACTTTATGAATGGATATATATATCATTTACGATGTATTTGCTATAATTGAAAAAGTTATATTTTTATCTGATAGAGCGTAACAAAAGGTTTTTATCTTACTCAGTTATTTAACTAAGATGTAGAATGATAGGCTTTCTTAGTTACACGAAACACATATAACCCATGAGGTATATTTATATTAAACTTACAGAAATGCTCACAGCTTGAGTTTTGATGTGTTTTTATTTATTTACAGACGTGATGTTGTGTTAAATTTTAATAATAATTGGTTATTGTTTCTATTTATAAATATTTGCTGACTAATCAAAGAAAACAAAATAATGGAAGCAAGAAGGGTTTCGGTGCTCGAAATGCTTGTGCGCCAGACTACCCCAACTGAGATTGCCAATCACCTCAATATCCATTGAACAGCTGATTATGCCATTAAACATCGACTTGAAACCCAAGAAAACGTCACCACAAAGTCTAGGCTAGGTTAAATGCGAAAAGTAAAATAAGGGCCATGATTAGGGTTGTCAAAATCAAGGGCAAGCAGAAAAGAAAAATCCCATTATGACGGTCAAAAAGAAGAAAAGTTTGTCAAAATCCAAACATCATTTGTTGCTTTCCAACTCCTCCGATCTTAATTCTTTGGATTACTCAATCCATGGACAGATCGAGAAAGCTGCCTGCAAAAAAGATATGTTAAATCTTAGGAGTACGTCATCAAGGGTACATGTGCTGAATTGTGATAAAATTGCGTCTCTAAGGTTAGTTCAATCTTCATTGAGAGGGTGGAGGTCGTCATTGAGGCTGAAAGAGGGCATATAAAATAAAAAATGAAGATTTCAGTTATATTTCCCTAGAAATTAATTTAATTTTGTACTTATTGACCACATAAATAAATTTATAAAAACCATTGAAAGCAATCTTCAGTGTAAATTTAAATATGACGTATGGGATAAATAAATATAAATTAGAGTCCATTTTTTCTTGTTCATTATAATTTGTGAAATTATAAAGTTAAAATATTGTTTTAGATTATGGAAACAAGAAAGGACCAATCTAAGTTTTTACTTAGTTTACGTGCTGGGCGTCGGTCTAAAAACCCAACACCGTTCAGAGACAAAATTGAAATAATTCTGTTATAAAAATAAGTTCGATCTGAACTGGTCTAGATTTTAGACTTTGATATTTTTTAGGGCATTTTTGACAAAACCTATACAATTTTCAAAGAATAATCATAGTTGTGTATTTTTAATTTTAAACTGCACCAAAAAAAAAAATTTTATTTACATTGTTTTAACAAAAACATTTTAGTGAGAGTTAAAAAAATGACATAACTACATTTTTTTGCATCTTTAAGGTTAAATGTTGGAGTAAACTTAGGGCACAAAAGATTTCAGATACCTATCCCAAATCAAAATGAGATGGGTATTTTTTTTTACTTTAATGAACATTGTATACGAAGATTGGACTTTAATAAATATCTGGTTTACAATTATATATGTATTGACGGATTACTCATTCCAAGAGGATGAATAACTCAATTTTATGATTATTTTAACCCCATTATTAGTAATTATTATAATTATTGATGAAATTTAATTGAATAAGACGTTTTCTCTTTTGTAAATTCTCCTCTGAAAAGAAAGAAAAAAAGGTGAAAAATCTATTAGTAGCTAGCAAACTCTTCCAAACATGAAACTATCATTCCGTAATAGTTGATAATCGTTGTATGTGTAAAAAGAACTATGTCGATTACAACCAATGAATAGTTAGAATAGAGATAATTGATATCGACAGCTGACAAACAAATACATAGTAAATATAAGAAGGATTTGCAGATTTTTACCATTTGTGCTTGAGCTTCAACCTGATGGAAGATGATAACATTACCATAGAGGTGAGATGATGTTTGCAAGACAGACGGGGGGGGGCCTCTACCTCAAAATTTATAAAATAAACATACATATTACATAGTCTGTTATGTAAATAAATGCATTCACCTCTCCCCCCTATTACAAACTTCAAACTTTTGTATACAGATCCGAAAGCTAAATTAGTCAAATACTTCAAGCAAATTTTATGATTATTTACACATAATAAAATAAGATCAGTATTAAAATTACATTTTGACTGATTCTGAAACAATGAATAGCCTAATGTTATTACTATTAATTAGTTATTATTATAATATAATTGTACATGTCGTTAGCCAAATTTTCCAACTATAGTATTATTATTTGTAATTTTTAATAATTGCCGACAACTTATCAAGAATTGGTTCAAATCCAACCAACCAAAATTAAGACCACTGATAATAAGAAAAAACGTCGACTGCTGACAACAAAATAAAGCATAAAATATTTTGCTAATGAGGTAAAGTCTTGTGGAATAACCACAGGCACCACGTTACGTCGTATACAAAAAATTATTCAGTGTATTTAGTTGTGGCTGTAAATATATCTTCTTATTTTCTCCGAATCAAAGTTTGCAACATTCATTGGTTGAATAAAAATGTATCTTCTTTTTAGCAGTTAACAATTTTTCATAACTATAAAATAATAATTTTATAGTATGGAAAATTTTTTATTTATTATAAAACTGATTTTCGACATTTCTTCAGTTTCTTTTTTTATGAAAGGCTGCGTGATAGAAAGAAGATAATGACTTCTACAATGAAATTGTGGATTTTTCGATATTTCAATAGAGAATGTTTATTTTTTTAAGATCCGTAAAAATTCGAGTTCCCAAAGGAAGTTATGGGCTTTGATCATTTTGGTTAAACATGTTTACGAATACCGTACTTGAGTTTTTTGTATCCAGAATTATGGCCTGTTAGGTCTTTATTCGAAAGGGGATTTTAAAATCTTTATTACGGTGATGAAATAAAGTATTTCCTTTGACATTATGATGTAACTAAGATAAGATAAAGATCTTAGTATGTATAATCTAATTTCCTTAATGGGATGTTTGTAGTTACTTTATTTTTTTTATTTACTAATAATACTAACGTTAGACAATGAATACTAATGAATATGGAATCTTTTTTTTTTTGTCCCTTTCTTGACCAACGAATGTGTTTTTGTTTTTTCAAACTGTACAATAGGTAAGTACTCAAAGATAAAATTGACTTAAAAAAACTTAATAATTTCTTTATTTATTACAAAGACAGACAATCCCATCCTTTTAGCTCCGTTTTGAGTGAAGTAAATTCATAAAAGGCATGGGCCTAGATATTCAGATTTGGAAAGTTGGTGGAAGAAAACAGATGATGATCATACCTCCTAAATTGGATTATGGTAAACACAGTGCTTTATCAGATATTTCTCCCAGTTCAACCTAAATTTTTGAAGTTGAATGTAAATTTGTGAAAATAAACCTTTGTATTTGTTAGTTGGATTTGTTTATTTCAACACACCGAAAATTCTTTCTAGTAATAATTTTAAAATTCAGTATATTTAAAAAAAAATTGATTTCATATTTCCATGTTTATTAGCTTAAAATATATTAATAAATAAATTAAAAAATTACTTTTATGATTATTAATAATTATTGTAAGCCTATAAAAAAACCTCAAGAAAATGGGTTAACAGCTTAAAACATTAGTTATACAATTGTTTTAACTTAATCGTCTTTTTCATTACATAATTATTTTTCTCTAAAATACCCATCTTTCATTAACAAATATTTAAAATGTTAAATGAAATGTTTAAAGTAATGGGAAGACTCAGAAATTTGAGAGTTGAAGTTATTCACAGGTTTATGTAATTATTTATTATTTGTGCTGAAATTATCGATTCTAATATCAATTTGGTCCTGTGTTACAAAACATATTTTATGACACAGTAAGTTTGACTTGCATAAAATATAAGCCAAAAAAACAAAAAGACATAATGAAAAATAACTAATACTAATTTTAAAGTAATATAAACACCTTTTAATAATATATGATTTAAAATTCTTATAATAAAAAGGTAAGAATTTTTTTTTTGGTAAAAATTTTTATGAAATATTTATGACTGTATGCAAATTGTGGAAATCAAATAAAATTCTGTCAGTTTTTTATGAGGTTGTGTGTCGTATAAAATAATATTTATAATTTTTTAAATTTCGTTGCTACTTTTCTATATCACACTTTGAAAATAAATTCATAAAGTAATTTTGAGAAAAAGAAGTTGACCCCGACAAAAATGAAATGTTTTACCAAACATAGTAATAGTAAGGTGCAGGGTCTCAAAAAGTTTTGGTAAATGACTTTAATTTCGTTTAATTTTTTTTTTTTTTTGGTTAATTTTATGAATAAGTTGCGTTAACAAAAAAGAACAGCTTATTTTTTTCCTTTTTGAACGACTTATTTACCAAGTCTCTAGAATAAATATTTACGAAAATTGAGGAAAAAAGATCAGAAGTTGCTATGTTAGTCTGCGTCAGATTTAGCAACTCTTATATTGTAAAGACCCTTAATGTCTGCAGATCCACCGTCTGGAGGATAATAGTAAAGTTCAACAATGTTGAAGACATGAACAATTGTCATAGAAACGGAAGACCAATCAAATTATAACCTGAAACTGCAAAAAAGGTTTTTTGAAAAATCTGAAAATGACTATGAAGGATTTGGGTAAGTCGCGGTCGGTGAGCCGTTCTACGATGTCCAATGCTGTAAAAAAAAGCTGATGATAAGTCTGCCAGACATATAGAACGATCCTTGCTCACTCAACATCAACAGCAATTAAGACTTGATCAGTGCAAAAAGTTTTTAAAATGACATGAGGTATCACCGAAACAGAATTTTTTTCTTCTCGGACGAGAAGATATTTACAGTGGATACTGTGTACATTAGGGAAAAATTATTGGATTGTATATATTAGAAAAGTCAACAGCAACCTCCTTGAAGTGTCCACTACCAAAAATCCGGCCTTTGTAAGGATGCTCGGTATTTTTTCATCCGAAGGTCACAAAATGAAGCCAATTTGGTTCCCTGAAGGATAAGATTGACTAGCAAGGATTAGTTGATGATGTTTCAAACAAAAGTGCTTCCGCACGTTTTCAAGATCACAAAGCAATCAAAGAAAGCCAATTATTGCTTTCAACAGGACGAGGGCTCCTGCACATTTTGCAAAAATTGTGCAATAATGTATGAATAAAAAAATGAAGTTCTGAGCGAAGGACTTCGGGCCACCGTGGGGCCATAATCTGACTCCTTTGATTATAGCATCTAGTGGTAAATTGAATGCAAGGCCTGTAGACGACGTCAAATAAGGCTTGATTCCCTAAATCATTTGATTGGGAAAGAGTGGTGATCAATCTCAAACCAATACGTTCTCAATGTTTGTAAAGAGTTCCGGGGTCGCATGGAGCGTATGATTGGGACTGAAAGTGCTCAAATTCATAAATAGTGTATATTATAAGTTATAAGCAGGTTCAAATAAAAAAAATTCTCAAGAATTTTATTTGAAGCTGTTAAGTGTTATTAATTATTCAACGTTTATTATTTTCCGATACTTTCTGACGGCCCCATATGTTAAAAATATAAAACAGGACTTCAAATATATATATATTTTTTAAATGCTTATTATAAAAATAATATTATATTACCAAAACTTTTTAAATTTTAAAACATTAATGATTAATTTGGAAGATTACTCTAAATTGAATTTAATTCAAATATCAATAATTATGAATTCTTAAATCAAAAAAAGATTTTTGAGTATTTCCCGAACTTTGATACCTTGAATCCTTTCACTTTTACGTTTTCTCAAATTAAATATAATTATTATGCTTTCAGTAAAATATGTGATTAATACAATAGAATTAGTCCCAATCAACTATTTTAATGAAGCTATATTTTAATGAAGTTATATCCCAATTTAATTTTTCTCAATAAGGATCATTAAAAATAAAATCTATTATACATATATTCAGATTCCTGATATACCTTAATTAAAAATTTAATATTAATACTAAAAAACTATGTGAAAAAACAAATATCTTCTTTGTTGGAACAATTTTCACTCGCCTTCATAATTTCATTAATAGCCTCTTGTAATGTTTCTTGCTCGGGGTTACAGATTTCATGATTCATCTTTAAATTGTTGCCATATTTGGAAGTTTTTGTAAAAGCTGCCGCTCTGGAGGTACAATTATATTCAACAAAAGTCTGCAAGGTCAACCTTGGACTATATATCTTATTTTAATAACATAATTGTGTTGTAATATTATGCAGGTAAACTAATGATATGCAAATTATGGCTTTAATTTGAAAAAAAAATATGGATCTTCGAAGGGGAAATACTATGTTTTATAATGTTTTGGTCAAATATCAATTATTTCTTTTCTTCTGTCGCAATTTCCTAGTATAGTCACTCTATTTATTTTATTTTAACTTTATGCCCACAGACTTCAAATTGAAAAATATGAAGAATCCAAAAATCAAAAGGAAAAACAAAGGAGCATCTTTTACACCCTCTGTTAAGGAAATGGGATAATATACACCCTGAAATATGTCAAAATCCTACTTTTCCTTTGAATTTAATCAACAATTTTCTTGTATGCTTCTAAAACATTCAATTTTATAGTTGAAATTTATTATTTATTTTGTTCTGGATATATTTGTATATTTAGCCATTTTAAAGATGGTATTTTTAAGATAATATTTTAAGATAATGATTTTCAAGGATGGCTTGAAATTCTTTAACTGTTTCTCTTTTTAGTTTTTTGCATGATATTTCCATTAATATCCCCCCCAAAAAAGTTTAAGATCAACTGTGCGAAAGACGACTTAAAAAAAAATTGCTAGGGCAACATCAAAAATGGAAAATATAGATTAATTTCTTAAGACAATCTGGAATCTAAACCTCAATCCAAAAGAAATGTATCTGAAATATACAATATCGTTGGGTGTCTTCTTAAGTGGGATACATTTTAATGACACTCGGGCGGTCTTTGTTGATTGCAATGAAGTAAATACAACTCTTAACATTTTTGGGACTCTGAAACTCTGATAGAGCATGATAAACAATGTTGGTTTGGGTATAAGAGAGAAAATAGAGAGGAAGCCTGATCCACACGAGCTCATGTACGGGTTGGAAGTAACCAACGAGGAACTACGTTTGGAATAAAGTGATATGCAGGCTCTAGACTCTGATCTCTGAAGCACGTTTCAAAGGTGTCTGTTCTTCACCAAGAATAGCAGAGTTGGCTCTTGACAAGTTTAAATTAACAGAAATTTAGCATGACTTTGAATTTGTTCTAATGAGATGGGAATGTGGTACACAGGGTTGCGTATGTTTTTTTTTAAAGCAATATATATATTTATTAATGGATTAATCTTTCATGTATGATGCAAATTGTGTTTTGTTAATTGGAATTTTTTTCGCTTCGAGTAATTACATAACGCAGCGGCGTTCCTACTTTTTTAGTTATCTTGTGTACTATTATGTAATTAAATACTTTTTACTTTTGGGGTTCATTTTGTAACCAGTTCTCCAACTGTGTTAAAAAAAAAAATGTTTTCTAACATTTTGTTAAGCAAATCAGTTAATTGATTGACTAAACCTTAATTTGAAATTGCTCAAAATACAAATAACAGACATTATCTAGATAAAATAAGAATTACAAATATATTCGAATTTATTATTTCAGGACCATACTTAAAATTATTTGCTATAAAATATATTTTTATAAATCTTGGGTAGTACAAAATATCACAGTTCACTAAAAGAAGTTCAATCATCGTATTAGATTAACTTTTAAATATTTTTACATCTATTTTGTATTCTTTTGTATCAATTACAAATAAAAATTCATAAAATTTGAGATTTCTTTTTTTGAGGGGTTATGATGACATTGATGAAATTGTTCTCTGACGTCCTACATAATAAGGAATCCGATTCTTGCCAGTAAACATTTTTTTAATTTATAAGCTAATATGACAACAATAATTAGAGGACATTGAATTTAAATATTGTAATATCAAGAATCCATATCGTCAAATCTTACCAGTTCTTAACTGGAAGCGTTAGCATTTAAAAAAACAATTAATTGAGGACTGGATCCTTTTCCTCTAATATGAACATCTGTTAAGTCATTCAAACTTGATAACACTAAGGAAGATAATGGATTCATATTGTAATCATTCTCGGCTGTATAACATGGGTTGGGGAGTAATGGTTATGGTAAAAGTTTTTGTTGGATTAAAACTAGAGTTTCGGATCCACTCTCAGGTACTTCTTGTAGAATATACTAAAGGTTTCTAAAATTATGCAATACTGTGTTTTATCTTGATTACATTCTTCTCAGTCTCAAGTAAATATCCTTTGGTATGAGAATTGTATCCCGAACACGCTTGATGAATGTATGTACTCTTTTTGCTTCCCTTGCAGCCTCTTTCATTTCGTCTGTGTAATATTTCCAAGAGATGTGTTGTCATTAATAGTTGATGTGGCATATATAAAGTGGTCCCTGTCTCTGTTCCTTCTTGGATTGAATGAGTATTGTTGGAGTTTATTCTTCAACATCATCATTGAATGATATATTGGCCAATTGGTACAAGAAAATAGTAAATTTGTAATAAACAATTTATATACATTATTCTTGGTTAATTTATTAATAAATATTTCATCCCAATTGTTTGCAGTTTTTCGTTGGGATGATCTTCTTTCAAAATTTTACTCAAATTAAAAAGTTTTGTAAAGTCGTTGTGTCCATTAAAAAGCAAAGTTTTTCCCTAAAATAAATGATTGATATGCATATAAACGACAACTCAACTCTTCTTTAGTTCCATGGGATTTCTTCGGACATCCATTTTACAAAAGAAAATAAATCTTTTAATTTGGAACAAAATATCTCTTCCAATAGTCACCTTCTTGCCTCCTTGGAAGTTTCATGAAAGAAAAGTCAAGGACTTTTTCTGCTTATCTAAGCTTCTTTGTCCCAAGCTT
The DNA here is from genome assembly GCF_016086655.4 of Lepeophtheirus salmonis. Taxonomy (NCBI): domain Eukaryota; kingdom Metazoa; phylum Arthropoda; class Copepoda; order Siphonostomatoida; family Caligidae; genus Lepeophtheirus; species Lepeophtheirus salmonis. The sequence continues at coordinate 92,282 of NC_052138.2, forward strand.
TCTAACATCTATTGTTCGCCCAGAATCCCTAAAAAATATATACTTGTAAGTTTTCTTCCAACAGTTTTCCTATAAATTTTTTGTACAATAAATAAATACTGTTGATATGAATATGTAAATTTCTAAACGTTCCCTTCTGAACATTTCTAAGCCTTTTGATAGTCATCCTTCTTTTTTACGTAATTAAAAAAATGGGGTTAAAAATTACTCCTAATATTTAACGAACTTTATTACCTGAAACACAGTTGACATCAACTAAAATTTACCCCTTTTAAATTGAATGAGTGTAAGTCAAGGAGGAAAAAAACATTCCTTTTTAAATTTTTATTGAACAACAGAATATTAATATAAATGCATTATAATTTGTTCTTTGATTAAAACTTCTTCTACAAAAAAAATTATTATAAATTCAAACAAATTTTATGTATTTCAAATTTACTTAGTAGAATTGAGGAGGTTGAGTGTAGTATATAGAATAACAGCTTAAATTACATTATTGAGAATGCATATAGCTTAAATTGAAAAAAAAAAGAAACTATATAGAAAACTATACAACGACTTAAAAGCGATAAATTTAACTAAATTCATCAAAACTTGATTATAAAATACAAAATTGACAAGGTATCCCCAGAAATAAATTTATACAACATCAAAGAATACTACTTATCTAGATGTTTGAATAGCATACAAAAATGTTTGGACGATAAAATCTTTTATAAATGGATTTAGAGTAATTTTATCAAATTTATTTTAGGATACAAAAAATCCTAGTTCATTAACAAGAATGGTAAAATGTTTATAATATTTTCTTCATCCTCTTTCTTCCTCAAGCCAACATAATGTATTTACAAAAAAGAAATTCATTCAGTATAAATTTGTGAAGGCTTTCTCTAAAAGTTGATTTGATATTCAACTCTATGTATTGCTGGAGATAGGCTTAGATTAAATGCTGTTTGCAATCGTTTTATAAAGGCGATCTTCATCTTTTAAGGCACTTCAGCAGTGAGTTATTTAACATTTTAGAAGGGATACTAATTCTGGCACACCCCGTACAATGTTTGTACATATCCTTATCGTTACTTAATGAATATTTAAGAAGTCATGACACATATAATTACCATAAAATACTTAATAAGCATATGTAGATATATAATATATATAATCTCTTTCTCTTATACTAAGAAATCATAACCTGATATTCCCTTACTGATAAATACTATTTACTTCTGTAATCCGTTATTAATGAAAGGAGTACTCGTAATGTTGTTGTTTGATTCAGATCCTATTAATATTAACAACATCATTTAGCAGTTGATTATATTATGTCACGTATTTGTAACTAGGGGTTTAAAGATGACTATGATGAATAAGAATAAGTAGAACCAAATACTTATATATATTATAGTATCAATTATGTACAGAAAGGCTACTATACTTTAATATTTGTAGGAAAAATAGATGGTGTGATAAAAAAATGAAGTCTTTCTGTAGTGGTTACAAAAAGTAAGATTCGCCAGACACAAAAGATTTTACAAAAAAAATAAAAATACAGTTTAATTGACATTACCTTGAGTGGTATCAAATATTACATAATTATGAATGTACATATTTTTTACCATTTTGCTTTGGATCCTTTTAAAAAGTATTTCCGAAAAGATAATGCTGCAAAGCAACATAACTGGATACACCCTTTTTACCGTCACAGCTAAGGATCTATCCTCTGATTTGGAAGATGTGCTTATTGAACTTTCATGAAACTAAACACTAAAGAAATATTTCGATTCAAACTCTAGAGAAATTCTGTGGTGAATGAGTACTTAGCTTTTGATTTACTTATACCATTTGGCTCAACGTATTTATCTGAGAAGACGTTTTCCGTAAGAACTTAAGTATAAAAAATAAAAAAGATTGCAGTTTTACGTCAAGGATCATAATAAAATAGTCGTGCTCAAAATTAAATTGAGAATAGACCTGCATTAATGAATGCATATCATTCAAATTAACACATTTAATCCTTTTATTACAGTTATGTGGAAGGCGCTGAATCTCTCGTGGTTAAAACAAAACAGAAGTTTGGTAATTTTTGAGCAATTGAAATTTAAAAAAAATTCTAACAACGGATTGTTGTCAATTTGCTACCTATATGAAACCCATCTGAAATGTTTGGAGAGGTGAAAGATCAGGTCATTATTGGAGGAAGACGAGCAAAGGATAGATATACAACATTTCAAATGTCCTCCCTCTACTTGTTTTTAACGAACAACTTAATTTAAATACTCGAGTGAACACTAGGAGTGAGTTCATTAAAAAGGTAAGGATTACTTCTTCACAAAAATATCAAACATCGGCCAATAAGTACCGGGCCTAACTACCAGATGGCACCACTAACAAAATATTTTTTGGAAGTACAAGCATTCAAAAGGTTACTGTAAAAGTTTCATGACCTTTGGTTCATTATTTATCGAGTTACAGTGGTTTAAGTGACGCTACTTTTGCGATTATTAAAAACTATTTATTCAAAGCAATTTCGTGATTGATTTATCATTGCTTTTGAGGGGGAAAAAACACCGTTCAAGCCCAAGCTTGTCTTGAAAAATGTTATCCAGACTCTGCCCCATCGAAAACAACCATGAAATAATGGTTTGCCGAATTCAAAAGTGGGCGTACGGACACCGATGATGCTGAACGCCCCAGTAGGTTAAATGAGGTGGTTATTCCGTAAAAAAATGAAAAACCTGATAATCATCATGAGCAATCTCAAAGTGACGTTTCAAGAGATAGCTGACACTCTGAGTTATCAAAAAGGAGTGTTTACAACATCATACACGAACATTTGTGTATGAAAAAACTGTTTTCCATATATTCCATGTTTGCTCACAAAAGCAACAGCGAACGAATTATTCAAAGAGCTGTTGGAAATGTTCACGGGAAATAAGAAGGATTTTTTCGTGTCGGTACATCACAATGGATGCAACATGGATTCATCACTTCACTCCAGAATCAAAACGGCAGTCTGCTGAGTGGAGAAAGCCGTCCAAAGTCTCAAACATCGCCTGGGAAGGTCATGGTCTATGTATTTTGGGATTCGAATGGAATTTTATTCATAAATAATATGGAAAACAATTAACAGTGGCTATTATATCGGGTTGTTAGATTTTTAAGAGCCGAAATTACCAGAAAATACCTCATATCAAGAAGAAAAAGGTGTTCTTTCACCAAAACAATGCACCGTGTCAAAAGTAAATAAAAACAGCCGCAAAATTGTACTTCTAAGATATTTTTCATACATATCAGGATTAAATATTAATGATGGAAGACAAAAATATTGAGTTTTTATGAAGGTATTATAGGAAAAGGCTGACAAAGTTGCTGGACTTCAACAGAAATTAAACTATTTGGATCTTGGGTGGAAAATTCAGGATGCTAGAAAAATAAAGAAGAAATTATGGAACGAATTGGACGGGTTATCAGCTTCTTAATTCACATGAACATAAATATGTGGGACAAGATTAAAGCATGGAATATATACGTCATCCCAACAATAATCCACGTAATGAGGTCACTCCATATGATGAGAAAATAACAAAAAATTAAACGAGATAGAGTGTTCCTTCTTCCAGCTAAAGAAAAATAAGTGTATTTTATATGAGAGGCTGCATGGACCAATAAATACGGGAGCTTTATCTGTATCGAGTATCTCAAAGATGTGGAAGGTTTTGAATTTTTATGGGATAATGAAAATGTTGGAAGTGAAGAGTTTTGGTGCAAAACCCTCATTTTTCCAATATGAAACATATTTTATTTGGTAGAAAATCCTTGTGCCAGTTATGGGAGAATATTTAAATTAATCGCTTTCTATTCGAAGGCTATGAAAGATCTATGCAAACGAGGGAGAGATGTGAGTCAAATGCTGAAGTTATATACTTTGGTTGGAAGCTACCCATCAAAAAACGTCTGAGCCTCACAAAAGTGGGCATCGCAGCAGATGTCCTGGTTTTTAACCCACTAATAAATAAGAGGGCAGAATATAACTTTCGTTCAAAAGTACCTCTCCGGATAAGAGCTTCTTTAATGTCTACTTTAGAAACGAAAAGATGGTTTAAAAAGCCAACCATATCCCCTTTTCTTGGATACCTAGAGAGGAGAGAAATAAAAAGAGATGCGACCGGTAGCATCAAAGCAATAAAAACCAAATACGGATGAAAAATGGTTTAAGTATCTTTTACTTTCAGGAACACAGGAGTTGGTTTCAAATTTTTATAAGGATCGAAAGGGCTTTTGTCCTTTACCAATTTAGTTAGTGAAATAACGGATCATCCTTTTTGGCAGTGTTAGATATTGAAGCATCTGAATGGGAGAGTGTCACAGTTTTTTTGGATATATTTAAGGTCATGACCAGGGTTATGAGTTGTTTGGTTATTATAGCGGAAAATCATAACAACGGCAGAGCAAGGCATATATGCGCAGACGGCCCAAGGAGACATAAGCCTACGAGATGTTATCCCTGCTATCGAATTGCATAGCAAAGTGTTAGAAGGACTCAGATGACTTATTTTATTTTTGTTTTCTCTTTTAAATGATTTAAATTTTTGTGTTAAATTTTTACTGTGTATTAATTGTTTAACATTGACTTAATTTCAAATATGTATCGATATATGATCTTAAATTTGTTTTATAAATTATAACCTATGCTTAAAAATGATCAAAATATGTGTTGTAAATAAAGCTATGGTTTTAGGTCAAGAAAAAACAAATTATTGGCATATCTACAATTTGTAATGTTATTTCTTTGAGAGTCTCAATTTTGAGTATATTAATTACAAAAAGATAATTGATAGGATATATATGATTGTAAGTAGTATCGGTGATTTTATGAATACAAAATTTTCTATTATTTCGTCGATGTATTTCTTATTTTTAATATAGGTAGAATTATTTTTCTTTATCAATAAAGCCAAATAGTGTATACTATTTGCCTCTGGGTTGAACTTTTATAGTTTGATATGTCCTTTCAGTCACATACTTGCATAAAACGCACTTAAAATATTATATTAATCTTTCATTGAGAGGTATCAGGGCTGTACAATGTATAGCAATTCAAACTCAAAACTTTTTTCTTACTGTACAAAAAACATTTAATAAAAATTTAAACAATTTTGAGAAATATTTAGAAATAGCTTAATGGTATAAAAAAACTAAACTTTTGCTTAAACAAATTTCAAATTAATGACATATTCTAATGTCCAAAATAATGTCCATTTTTTATCAATATCAAATTTTACAACAACGTTAAACACATAAAATTTGGCCAAAAAATTAATTAATCTATTTAAATTAGGTTAGTGAAAAAGTAATTTCATTTTTCCAGCCCTTTTTTAAAAAAAAGTATATCCTATTTATTAATGGTCATATCGGATCTACGATAAAGTGTTTTTAAGGTATGACTTTACACAACATTTTTTTTCCCACAGTATTGCGATTAGCCGGTTTATTCGTTCATTATTGTGTGTTGATCATAGAGCTAACATAGGAAGAAATTCACTATATTTAAAAACGCGTCGGAAGCGACAAAGAAAATTAGTGAAGTATACAGGGCTGATACTTTTTTGGTTTGTGTTGCACAACAGTTGTTCGAGCGGGGTATTCCCCGCTTGATTTTGCTCTCTACTGTGAACAACTCGATTGTTTGAAGCAGTCAATCAAACAAAAACGGCCAATATTGGTGAATAGGAGACAATATGACATCATTAAGGCAACTCAAGCCCACAAACATTTTTGATGACGCACAAGAAGCTCCAGGAACTCAGAAGGATGTTATTATGCATCAACATTACGTTCAAGATCTAGCACTAGGGCACAACCATTTGTTTTATCAATAACCAATGCACTTGGCAGTACATTTCTTGCCTCAAAAGAGTACTGTGAAAATTGGTGGTTGGATTTTTTTGACAATAAGTACCAGAGGTTCAACGAGAAAGTCATAATGAAGATAGGTTTTGTTGGCAACAAGTGATCAAATAGAAAAGTGTTTACTTGGTTATAATCGTAATTATTGTAACTCTTCTAATAAAGCATTGAATTAATGGGAAAAAAAAGAGACGAAAATGTTTTTTTACTAAAATTATAATATTCTTTTTAATTACTTTTTAAAACTCACATTATTATTTTTACAAAAAAGTATTTCTTTGAAGTATTGAGACAGTATTCAAACAATAGATAGTTTGTTTTTTTGTTGCTAATTAGAGCTTTATAATTACCATATTACTTGTAATCACTGTTAGGTAATAAAATAATTTATTGTTCCAAAACTTATTAACTTTCTTACCCTGTATTATTGGTTTCGATATGTCAACCAACAACGACAACTGAGGAAAAAACTCAGGATTGCATATTTTCTCTGCACCCATTGTTCTGTTTAGAATGTAAAAGACATTATGTGTTGCTCTTTAATCTTGTCTGTAAGGTCAAAAGACTCTATAACGACGTTGATAGCCTATTCAGAAAGAGAGGAGGAAGAAGACACAACAAGGTTGTAAGTCAAAACTTCTTTTTTACTTTTTTTTATAGACTTAGGACAAATTGGACTTCAAAAAAAATTGTACATTGACATGAAATATGGAAAAATATCTTATTAGAAATGAAATTACAGCCTGTTTTTTTTAAATTAGAGTCTCATTTTTATAAAAAATAAATAAAATGTAATATAGTTAAACTCAGGGATGGAAGGAAAATTAATACTCCGTTTTTTACTGAAGTGTTAATTTTACACCTATAATGATTGGATGATTATTTCGAGGAAAATTTTGACATTGTTTTTTTAGTAATAATAAAATTGGATTTCACGTTAGATAAACGTGTTAACAAATAATAAAATGATTAATGTAAGATGTATTTTCTTTTTACATTATATTTTAAGATTACAGTTTTTCTTATACTGTAAATTATAACTATAACATTTTTATATAAAAATCTTTATAATTTTTTACAATCTTGGCATTGTTCTAATGTCATTCAAGTGACATCCTTTTTGCACTTTCTGCAAGTTGGTTTTGACTGACTTGAAATTGTGCCACTGTATCCTTATCCGCTTCTGAATAAGATTGTTATTCTTTGTCGCTCGTCAAATGATCTCCAGAATCCCAGAATGACGCAAGAGATCCAATTTGTTTCGGAGTAAGCTTTACTTGCATGACGTATGGAAATTGATGAAACAAGTTTTATAAATGTTGTACATAATCATTTTTTTTTCATAGTTCCTAACTGTTTAATTCTCACAAGAAAAATAAATTTAAGAGACTCCGCCCAAATCAACGAATGTATCGAAGTCGACACCTCAGCCAACGATAGGCCACATTTAGTTTCTGCAACATTATACAGTAAAAAAAAAAGTGGGACTAAAAATATTTCATAATTATTTCGTAAAAATATTTATTTAACGTACAACCATGTTGTGTCTTCCTCCTACAGTCTTTCTGAAGAGACTATCACCGCTGTTATGGAGTCTTTTGACCTTACAGACAAAATCAACAAAGTAACTTATAATGGGTACGGAGAAGATCTGAAATCCTTATTTTTTTCCCTCAAATTACTTTATATACTGTGTCGAGTTCTATAAAAATTTAAGATAATATATGCCTGCAGATTCTATGGAATGCATTCTATCTTTAAAAACTATCGAGTCCATTTATTAGTTAGTCCGTCTAAAAGTAAAGAGGAGTACTTTTTTATCTGCAGGCATATATTATCTTAAATTTTTGTAGAACTCGACACAGTATATAAAGTAATTTCCATTTCTTCTATTCCGATTCTTGTATATTATTATTTATTACTTTTCTAGGTTATGAAAAAAAAATGATGAAATATTCATGTCAAGGTACATGAAAATACCTTGTGAATATATTACTTTACCCGTATAACTTTAAAAAATATAGAAGGTTCTTGGCATAGTATCTTTGTTTAGAATTTTCTGCACACACTTCTTAAGAACAATTAAATATCATTGTATTCGCCTTTGGTGGCAATAATGGCCTCTAGTTGGTGTTGTTAGACTATACACCCGATGCTGATAGTTTTTTTGCTCATACCCTCCTTTTGCTACATGACAGAGGCTTTCATGGAAACCATGTTTGGTTGGAAGATGGTGTAGCTGCTTGGTATGTTCACAGACGGTGGGAACTTAAAGTCAAACAGATTTTAGTCAGAGATTAAGGTAGATTTCAAGCTGTTCAGAAGTCCTGGTCATCAATGAAGATGCTCCATTTTCAAAGAAGGCGTGAGGATAGATCTCTCCTTCAGTAGTTAAGGCATGCCTCTGTCTTGATTAAGATTCCTGGACATCCTGTTCTCGAAAGCCTCATGTATTTTGGGTATGTTTCCATTTATTTTCGTTGATTGGATTGGATGGCATCCTTCACGGCTGTTATGTTATCTTTTTATGTAGCCCCACTGCCTGTTTTGCGTCTGAGATCTTCCTTTTCATTCTCACTAGTGGCAAGCCACAGATTGACAGAGTTGAGTAGTAACATATTAAAAAGAGATTATGATAAGAAAATAATAGTCAGATAAATGGTATACCCGTTATTTGATTTTTGGGGGAGAAAAAGAGTTACTGCTAACAGGAGGATAATCTTGTACACTACAAATTGTATTAGAGCAGGGAAAATAGTGTAATTTCATCTGAAAGAGGAGTTAAAAAAATTACAATCTATTCAATAATGAAGAAAAAGAACGAAAGAACACACGCAACAACCCTTTTTCCTTTTCTTAATTTTAAAATTTGTTTTTTTCATTACAAACTACTCAACTCTAATGATTATCGAAGTTGTCACTGTTCCTGGACAATTTGAGCTAAAAATAAATCTTTGTAGGATGATTCCTGTTCGAAAAACGGTGAAGAGATCTGAACGTTTCTTTTTGAGCTTATTTTTACCTTGAGAGTGACGCGTAGCGTCTGAAAACAAACATAAGCTCATCAATATTTGATGGAATGAATTGCCGTCTTTAGAATTAGTTCGCACTCCCTAGTCCTATTATAGTAAGCAAATATGTCCTAATTTCCATGTAACACCCAGTATTTGTCAACAAACTCAATATGTTAATAATAATCAATGCAAAATGAATATATAAATTATCTATAAGACGTCTTATCCATTTTTTTACTCGATGATGGAAGAAATAACTTGAAAATGATAACAAAAATAAGAAAACAAAAGAAAAATCTATGACACATGAATATTTATGAGGATATTTCATTTTAAGTATGTTGTATTTTATGTATATATGTATGTATACACTATATATATGTTTATTTATTCGAAAAGTGAAGAAAAGTTTGACAAAAAATTATAAAAACAATGAAGAAACTATCCTAATTATGGATTTCAAAGAAGAAAGGAAGGAACTTGATTATGGATGAATATTTACGCAGGGTCAATAATCGAAAGCATAAGTTGGAGGTGTAGGAATTGCAAGCAAATGGTACAAACTTTTTAAAAGCTTATGATGACCTGTTCATCACAAATTTTGATACTTATGTGTTTGGGTATTTATATCAACAAAAGAACACTATGTCTGAAATTTTAGACTTATGTAAGTATGTGGACCCGTTTGGACTCTTTCAATGTTTGGGACTTTTCTAAGGATCTTTGAAATTTAGTAAACGTTAACTTTCCTCAGAGTCAACCAATGTCAAAAATGTTTGCATTCAAATACTCACAACACCAAGCGCTAAAAAATTTTAAAAGCATTTGTGCAAAATTTTCATCACAAAATTATTGCAAAATTTTAAAAATGGGACCCTACCAAACTGCAAAATTGGCTTTTATCAATTTTTTGTAAGAAATTTGACCGAAAGATTATTTTTGGACTAAGACAAATTACAATTCTGCTACTTAGAGTTAGGAGAAATTTAATATTAATATTTGTCTCCATCGTAACTGATTGTAATTATTGACAAAAACACACAATTAAGCAGGGTAAGAAAAACACCCAGCTAATATCCTTCTCTACTTTTGAAAACAATGCTTGCCATAATACTATTTTTTTCTTTTAAAAAAGGGAACTGATAATCAGTAGTGAAAGTAATTCTGTTATGATTTCTTATTTATTTCTGCTCTCATTGTATTGAACTTCTGAACCATTCGTCTTCCATGGTCAATCTCATCACTTCTGTAAGAAAGGGCAACTTTTTCAATGATTTGCTCTTTCATATAATGCATCTTAGGGGCACTTGTGAAATCTAGTCCAGTAGTTTCTTTCAATCTTATTCCTGTTTGGCCTAAATATTTGTGTCTACAGTTGGCCTTTGAGTATGTAATTTCATAGACTACCCCATTTATCTCACAGGCAACCAAATTTCATATATGAAAAACACATAGAATCAGTTTTGCAGACATCATTGCTAATATCAAAAAATTGACAGCAATTGCATAAGTGTGTTTTGCACTTATAAGGCTTATATTTGATCTGGTAGGACTATTACTTGAAGGTTCGGGAACATTGGCAAAATGATCATAGCTATGATATGTATTTTTTCATTGTGGGATCCTCCAATAATGTGTTCCAGTGTTGGTTTATTATCTTGGAATCATTTGATAACTATGGGTTATATTTTATTGGGAATACAAATCTTTTACATTTCACTTTGACATTGGGTTTCGCTGTTTCTTCTCTTGGAATGAGCAAGGCTCTGGAAAACCCGTGTTCAATAATTAATTCTTCTAGAGTAACTTTTACTGATGAGCATCTTCTGCAGTTGTACAATTCTTTATTGTCTTTTTTAGGGGCACTGCGTTTGAGTAAGAAAAAAACAGGCTGTGTCACATTCTTTCCTGTATAGGTCATTAATCTACTTGCCATTGAGATTGGTTTCAGAAGTCATAATAAAAAAGTTAGTTTTATTGTGGGTTGAAGTTTATGAGTTATCTACTTGAAAGTCTTGAATTCTTCCCTTGTACCAATCCATATCAAGAAGATGTTGTTATTTGTTCGTTGTAGATTTTGAGAAACATTTAAAGAATGAGATTGGACTTTATTTATGAGTTTATTGATGAATCACATTATGATATTGACATATTTGAATGCCACTCTTGTTCCCATTGCAATCCTTAGTAGTTAAATGAATATTTTAACCTATTTATAAACTAAGAGTATGCAAAAAAGTGGGGTTATCCAAAAAAAAAGGAAAATAGCAAAAATATTAAGATCAAAACATTACATAGTGTATTCATATGTCACAAAAAGAAATTGAGGTATCCTTAATATATATTCATAATAACGAAATATTTCATTTTTTTTCTCACTAAAGAAAGAGAGAAGGTTGTATGATGAATTACAAGCATACAAATGTGACATGATTATGAATATTTAAAAATTACAAGGGTTAAAAAGCAATGGAAATACCTCTTTTCTAATTATGTGCCTAAATTAAGACGATTCTATAAGGACCTTAAATTATATTTTTTACATACCTATAGAAAATGAGTTGATTTAAGTTTTCAAGCTTTTGAAAGGCAGGAACGACCATTTGCTGGCATTTTTGTATGAAGAAGTGCTTCCCATCAATGCCACTAAACACCTAGCTTGTCCCATGATGTTTTCTATCGTTGCATTCGACAGGAATAACATACTACCCTATTTGTTTTCAATGGAAGGGATCTAGTAACCACAACTATATATGACTTTGTAGTTTCGTGGTCTGATCCCTTATATACCAATTTGGATTTCTAGTTTCCGGGAAATAGTTATGTGACACCCAGTAACTATATAGACTGTTTCATACAAAATGGGAAAGATAACATTTTAAAGAATTACCCTTTACATATGTGTGGATCTGTTGAGTAACTAGATACTTTAAATATTTCCACAACACATTCATACCAACTTATGCTTAAATATATGCTAATGTGATTTTATATATGTTTTACTCTATTAAAGAGAGCTAAAGGTTACATGTTACATACATATTAGTGTTGAAACTAACTCCAAGACCGAATTATCTTTGGTTCCAATTTATGAGTTTTTTTTATAAACCGATTTTGACCGATATTTCGATCCAGACCCTATACCAAAATTTAATTAATTTCAAACTGTGGACTGATTTTTTTTCGTTTGTAGTCTATAGATTAAAACTAACTTTTTCAGTATTAATCTATGGATCCCTTTTTCTCCCAATTTTATTTGAGATTAAACAGGTAACGTTTTACGAAAAGTGCAACTCTATCCATGCAATTAAAGGAACACACACAAAATAAATATGGTTAAGTTACAGGAAAAACAATAAAAAATGTTTATCTTTAAAATAAAAATATTTTGCTTATTATTATTTTTTTTTCAATTGCTAAACTTTACATAATTTCATAGTAAGGAATTGTTCATGGCTTTCTAAACAAATTCATTACTGTAATAAGGAACAAAAGTAATAGAAAAATCAAGAGTGAAAAAAAATATATAGGATTTTTTTTTTAATATAGCCATAATAAGAAAAAGCGTACAACGTTTTTCTCTAGATAATTTACCTCATCTTCAACCATTAAAAAAATAACAGTCTGAAACAATCCTAGATATACAGACTATAACCCATCACTAATAAATGTAAATTAAATTAAGTTATTCATGAAGAAGACTCTAGTTTTCTGTTTTTATTTCTTGGCTCCTTTTACATGATACTATAAAAATGTATATTTAGGGGATTAATTACAAATTGAATTAACTCATGTTATCTATGTATGTACAATATAAATACACACGGTAAAGTGAACTACATTAGCTGTTGTTGTTTATTGTTGTCATTCTATCATGTTTTTTGATATTCTCATTCTGAAACCTGTACAACACTATAAAATAATTGGTTGAATAAAATACGACCAAAATCGAATGCAAGACATTTTGTAATTGCAAAAATCAACAAGTTTTTTATTTAGAGGGTCGTTTAGGTCAATTGGTGGGACACCTTAAACTCTACCCTGATCAATAAGGGAAGCAATTAGGGCTTTGAATTTTTTTTTTTAAGTTGTAATAATCGTTTATTACACTGGCTAAAAAGCAAACCAAAATTGAAGATTTTCTTATTCAACCAATCTATAAGCGTTAGGAAATGAATACAAGGATTGGTAAAATTATTTAATTAAACACAAGCATAAGAAAAAGTCGTATTTCCTGTGTTGTTTAAATGAAAAGATTGGTTCGTGATTCTATTATGTCTTCATGATTTTAATGCTCCTACAGCAGTGAATTGTACGTTAAGCGGCCCAATTGTACTCAGCATAATTATTAGATGAATCCTTACTCAAAATTCAAAACCAATACGCGAACCAAATTATTAAAGAATTATCAAAAGTTTGTCAATGGCGTTAGAATTTTATTCCAATTATTTTATTTTTATTGGTTTTGATGTAACTAAAGCATATGGGCATAATGTAATATGCCCCAACGTTTTTTAATTTATTATTCAAGTTTTTAGTTAGATATTATTGGTCTTCTGATCTTAGGAGGTATAAATGTTCATTTATATACTATGAATTCTTGATATTCCAATCAAACAATTGTAAAATGGTCAAAACAGAACTAAATTTGAATGACAAAATTATAATTTTGAACTTGGAAGACATTTCATCCTGGAGAATTGGTTCAGAAGCATTTTCTAATTGATATGGCCCTTGTCTCTACATCTATCTCATCAAATACTAAAAATGCATTTTTCTATCCTTGTCCTGAATCAAATCATAAGCTTACTGAAATCCTTTTCCATATTTGTAGACCCAATACATGCTTTATGTCCCTTATTTAATGATTAACGTTATTTTAACATACATCAAATATGTTTTATTAATCATTTGAACACTACATTTAATTTCTAAATAACTTAATCATCTTCTTCTTCATACTGCCAAATCTGACAAGATTGATCGTTTTTATGTAAAATTACTGGATATACTGCAAACATGTTTCGTTTCCTAGAAATTGCTAAGTTGACATTTGAAGCAAAAATCAAAACTAACAATACGACCTGTAGAAGATTAAAAAACATTCTCAATCAAAACGACGTTTTTCAACATCAGTAATCAAGGAAATTGTCCCTTTAGACTACATTATTAAATACATAATGGATTAAATCTTTTTCATATGCGATTCCAAAAAATTGTTGTTAGTGAAATAGTTCATTTCGATCATTCAAAGTTTATTTATCACTTGTCTTTCACAAGTAAAATTATAACTTCTTTTATCAAAAAAAAGTTTGAGAATAGGAAAGCTTTGTGGCCAGATGGTGTTGATGGCTAAATCTGAACTCAGTGAATGGATAAGGTTAATCCTTATCTGGTTGAGATAGAAAAGCCTTTTGAAGTCCATGGACCTCTTCCAATGTCATTGACTAGAGGCAGAATAGCCAAACAGGTTTGACTACAGATGTCAAAACTGGAGACCAAATACTGTTCTTAATAGAAGCTATAGAATCCTTTCAGGCATTCTTTTGCCAAAATTTAGTAATTTTAAATTTTTGTCTTGGTTTTGAAAAGAAATTATTCTTGTAGGGGAGGATGATTTCCAAAATATCAAGAAATATTCATGTTAGAATTAAGATTGTAAGAAATAAAATGTACGTTAGTGCAATAATTGTAGTTTACTTCTGCAAGGAATTTCATTCTATATGTCATGAATATATATGAAAAACAATAAATAAACTTTTTTCTAGAAAATATTTCAACTTAATAAGTTAGTTTAATATTTATTACTTGCTTGCAATATATGATTAAAATAAAATATTACAAATATAAGGCAACGAACACGACTACACAACGGGGTATCTGTGCAACAACAGCAGATTCTAAAATATAGTTTACATAAAAATATTTTTTATTTTTTTATATTTCATAAATTTTAAAATACTAAAGTTTATGTTTTTTTATTTCACTGCTGCTTTCGTTACATAGGGCGGGGCATCTATTGATGAGATGGTATACTCTTTGCAATTCGTCCATAAATACATTACACGTTGTGCTTATGTCCCCCCACTTGCTTAGGGGGGCTAAAAAAGGGTCATGCCCACTGTAGGCTCGTACAGTGAGTATCATTTTTTCTCTTCCGAGCATGAAACACTTCGACTTTGGCTTATTAAGCATAGTATGTGTATATTTCATACTTTGATCTTTTTTATATCGCTTACACCAATATTGATAGAAGAAGTCATGAATTACTTTATTTATGTAGCTTGGTGGCATGCCAATAGTAAACTGGTTTTGGCTGGTACCCAGTTTTGGCAAGATGGTCTGCAAATTCATTTCCTGTAATGTCAGAAAATCCTTTGCACCATTCTAGATGTACATTTATCTTATTCATTCCTTTGATGATGGTTTCTTTACATTTTAAAACTTCTTTAGTAGTAGTAATTGGATTAAAGATTGCAGTAAATGCTAATAGGGAGTCCGATCTGTTTTTTACATTGTTCAGTGTTTTTTCGTACTTGAGAAAAGCTTCTACACCTTTTGTTATGGCAAAAAAATCTGCTTGAAACAGAAAAGTCTCTTTATGAAATGAAACCATTGAATGCCAAATTGATGCATCACCTTTGGTGATGGTCCATCCATCCCCATATTTCAACCAAATTGGAGCTCTTTTATTAAAAGAGTGGGACCCAAAACTGAGAGTATCATTTAAAAATGTTTTTATCCTTGTAATTTTGAATTAAAAGAGCTTTTATAACACAAGAAAACACAGATAAAAATAAATAATAAACTTTTATTTGTATCTCATGTCTCTCAGTGTAAAAATGTCGACGAAAAAAATAAAATAGGTAACGTAGAGACCCTTTTCATCTTCATCCCTACTGTGAACAAGATATAAAATCAATTACAGCCCCGTATAGCCAAGAAGAACTAAAACTTATGTGGAAAAATATGCCAGACAACTGGCCTGCCTTTATGTGCCCCTCCTTCAGCTCTGAACTCAACATGCTAAATTTTTGCAGTTTGGGCGTATTGCAATATATGCTACATCTCTCATACAAATTTGGATTTGCTCCGAGCTGCCATCATTAGAGTGTGGTATTCTATGGAAACAGTTTTAATTGTCAAAAGCTGTCAATCTATTCGCCAGTGGGTCGAGGTTGTTAGTACTTGTAAGGGAGGACATATTGAATAAAAAATATAGCTAAATATAGTAATTAAACAAATTAGAAATTGGTTTGGGTTGTCTTTTCTTCATTACTTAAAAATTACGTTCTTGGCCACTTAGTTATTGTACTGCAAGTTTTATAATAGATCCGACCAAATCAGGTTACTACTGGTAGTATAATTATATTTTATTTTTCATTTTTTTAAATTTCTTCATAGAAGTACAACTATATATGATATATAGTTTAAATTTCCATGATAACATAAAAATCTTTTTTGACGATATTTTTTTCTAACAAAAAACAAACCTTAAAATACTGTTTTTTGCTTATGTGATTAAAGCAAAACTTTTTAAAAAGCTTTTCTTTAGAACAGTATATAATACTATGTATAATAAAAAACAATAGATTTTGCTGTTTACGTATGTATACGCCAAATTATCTAAATTGAATCAGTGTTTCTACATGTTTTACATACTAGTAAGTACTAGTTAGTTTTTATGTATGAATATTCTATTAAAACTAATAGATAAAAAAGATTAATTTAGATACCAATTCAAAATTTATTTATAAAAATCACTTTATCATCATCATTAGTTTTTAACTACAGTATTGTATTTTCTAAATATATTTTATATATTCATTTCGACTAGCGGCGATGGTAAAAGCCTTTAACGGCCGACTTATTATTTGAATAATCAAAATGCTATTTTATGTGAAAATTTGCTTTGTTCTATAATAAATAGCTGATGAAATATTCATCAAAAGGCTAATTTATTTTTCTTCAAGGCATCATAACTCAGAGTTTAATTGAGTTACAGCTCCAAAATCACATTAGTAAACTGGTATTTCATAAAACATACCAGAAACCAAATTTTAGTCCAATCAGTTAATTTTGCGATATTTTTTATGGAATGATCCTTATACACGTGTAGAAGCAGTATTAAAAGATCTTTAAAAACTTTGTTGAGAACTTATTTTGTACAAATAACTTTTCCATATGATACTTATTTTTTAGGTTTTTTCGTTATATATTTTAATTAATTAATTCCAAACCCCGCTGTTTAGGATTATATTTGAACACCAGTACTAAATTACTTAGCTATTTTCCTCTAGTCGCTTTTGACTTTATATGCCGAAAAGTTGGGATAGAAAAGATAAATTAATCCAATTTTAAGTTAGAGTAGACCCTGGGCGACTGAGTAGACCTAGGTATTTAAATTGTTAATTAACATCATATCATAGAAATTGATGAATTACTATTAAGAATATAATTTGACAATGTACATTTTGAAATTATTCATTTCTGATTTGAAGTTGATCATATTTTTAATGTTCCGCTGTTTAAATAAGCAGAGAACTAGAATGATATATTATTTGTTTGGTTTTCTCTCGACATGGCGTAATATTGCTTTTATAAATACTTAATTATGAATATTATTTATAAATAATGTCATTTTTTTTTAATATGGCCATCTTTTCTTCCAAAAACAGCCCTGAACTTTTTGAAGTCTGTAATGGAGCTGTTTTGAACGGGTCTTGTTGAGAAAGGAGGTTAGAAGGGATCGTTAGCTAAACACCATTGCTGAACAATA
The DNA here is from genome assembly GCF_016086655.4 of Lepeophtheirus salmonis. Taxonomy (NCBI): domain Eukaryota; kingdom Metazoa; phylum Arthropoda; class Copepoda; order Siphonostomatoida; family Caligidae; genus Lepeophtheirus; species Lepeophtheirus salmonis. Next base: position 109,982 of record NC_052138.2, read on the forward strand.
ATTGATGTGTGTACTGGAATACCATCCTGCTGCTGAAAGCAAATAGGGATCCCTATAAATTCCTACTGGATTTCGGGCAATTCATTTGCCCTAAAACCTATAATTAAAAGATTTAGCGGGATATTGTGCTTTCACTTATTTTTATTTTGAAATATCAATTGTATATCCTTTGACAAAAAAAATCTAAACATGAATGAATTAATGGAATAAATAAAATGATAATATCAAGTCAAATCAATATTTGTTTAACCAAGTATACGTAACTATTTTGAGAGATAACATATCCAAGCACTGAATCCTACGAGAATCTACATGTTAGTAAGTCAACTACTTTATGAATGGAAATCTGTTTACATTACTATTCAGTGGACCAAGGAAACAATTAGGATCCCATATAACATACAAATTAAGATAGGATAATCAGTACTGAATAAAGTCCCCGTATGGAAGAACTACGACATTCGAACCAATTCTAAAAATTATAAAATATAGAATTTTATTTTAGTTTCAAATTTATAATACATTTCTTCTACTAATTATTACATAATAATTTAAGTATGGAAAATATCTAGAGAAAGGTTATATATTTCCAAACGATGGATAATTTAAATATATTCAAATAGTTTCAGGAAAAAAAATTACTTCTAAAGTCGATAGTCAGGAACATGGCAAGTATTGTACATAGTTATTTTCTGGCTGAATGTGAAAGATTGATTAATGTAGATATATACCTAATTATTGTTGAAATACATATTATAGACGAATGATTGACCAAGATGTTCATAAATGATAACATTTTTCGACCTTATAAAATCGATCCTCACTTAGTTTCATTTTATCTTCAAAATGCAAGACGCGCATAATTCGCTCAAAAGTGCCGCACCTCATTGATTAAGTGAATAGATTATTCATACAGTCGTCTGATGTTTCTCAGTACAAACGTCTATATGGAAATTTGTTATATCCTGAGAGCAGTAATATAGCAAGATTTTTTTCTATTTTCAAGTGAAATGCATTCAGCTGAGAGACCCTTTTGAGCTGCATATTTTTTACTCTGATAACAAATACTTTTTATCCAGTCATCATCAGTCCAATATAATGAAATACATTCAGCAGGGTCTGTAATCACTGGATGCTTAATGTATCTTTCTTTATAATTAGGAATTTTTTATGTAGTTTTGTTTTTTAATTCCTTATTCCATGTTGGTAGTTTTTTTTCCTTATTTCTGGCGCAGCTATTTTTCTTTGTTTCACTCTTGAGATTGTTATTTTCGACGTTTCTTCCCTTCTCGGTGAGTACATTTATTAAAAATTCCTTGAGGTAGATGGTCGGGATTACATGTAAGTTCATTATCTGACTCACCCAAGTTACAGTCTGTCAAAACATCGGGTTTTTCTTTTGGAGGTACAATTCCTACCATGTTCTGGTTTTCTGTGTACCCATCTTCTTCACTTTCATTTTCGAATAAAAAGTGTAAAATTTTCTCATTAGTGCACCTTTAGGGAACAAATAGAGAATACCTGCAATATCCAATAATTTTACCGGTTTTACGAGGGGAACTTATCAAAATAACAAAAGCTTATGCTATGAAATTGAAATTTCATTCTGTGTATTTATAGATGAGCGGTAGGATATCCTCCCACAAAAGTTTGTTTTATCATCAGTCAAGAAATAAAAAACAAATGAAATAATTTATTGATGGAGTCTCATTTTTATGGTATTCAAGAAAATAAAAAGCTATGTTATAAGATCTTTTTGTCTAAACAGAGCAAATACATACCTATATTTATGACTCATAACAACAGAAAAAATCAAAACAGCACCAGCTTGTCCACAAAACGTTACTGACGAAACAATAGTATAGCCATGGCAATGAAACTTATTACGTAGTTAAACAAATGTATTTAGAACATGTTAATACTTAAACAAAGTAATTTTTTCTTAGATGGAACTTCCTCTACGTCGATTTGAAATGCCTGGCAGAAAATCCTGCCAATCGACTTTAATGGGTTAGTAGAAGGCCTCAATTAGAATGGAGAAAATTTGTCACTAAATTGTCAATCTATGACATTCTTATGTTTGCTATAGTAATTTCCAATGATTATATCAGTGCAATATCTAGTGAATTGGCAGCCGTACAAAGAATTGTTTGGTCTAACACTCCAAGATTTGACACCACGAACAGTAAGAAAATCAACATACATTTTTTCAAAAAACCTTACGAGACTTGAGGAGCTGGAGAGGATTGCCTTGGTTGAAAACACCCTTACAATTCACGGCCTATAAGACGGTTCCTATTTTAATCATGGAAGATTTCTTTTTGCTCTTCACAGCGAAAATTCACCTACCCCTGGTTGCATGGTATCTGAAATTTCATTTTGGGGCTGTGATGTCTTCCAAATCAGAAAACCTTGTGTAAAAAGTATAGATCGTTGTTAAGCCTGCCAGTATCTTGGGAGAAGAAAATACTTTGAAACACACAAGGTAATTCATGACGGGAGTAAATTAACTTCACAGTTACATATGTCTAATTATATCATAGATTTCTTCAAGCTATGCAAAGACTGAGGAAAAATGTTCAACAATATAATGCACGTTTTTTATGACTGGACGGTTCTATTGATCGTCAGGAAATTTTTGGAATTGAGTTTGAAAGAAAAACATTTGAATGTCTTAAAAGCTTTCTTTGTTATTCGGCATTACCTGCACACAGTTAAATTACAATGAAGAAGAAAAGTCCTTGAATGATACCATCAGTAATGTTAAAGCCTATGTGGCACTAAGATTGAATGAAGACAAACTGGTTAAACCATCGGTTATTTGAGAAATATTGATCTTTGCAAGAGGGAATTATTCGATATTTCCATAACGGTTCTACGGGTACATGAAACAATTTGGGACTTTGCTACCAATTTGGTGAAATTTTTCCATCAGTCTCAGAAAAGCAATTCAAAATTTTAGGTGTTATAATCAGACAATTAAAAAAATAGTACCGAAAATTAAGTCAGACTATATAGTTGCTGTTTTTTAGTATGATTATTTGCTTCTTTTTTTTTTTTTTGTTTTGCTATATCATTTTTATGTGTAATGACCCCATTTCTCATGCATTAAATCCCTAATGGTATAGTGTTGGTGGTTTGATTTTATTAGTTATTGTTTTTTAGGTCTTCCAGAGGAAACCCATTTTTTACTTTAATGATTAATAATGCTATTTATTTTAACGCAATTTTCCTTCAATATATTTATTTATATATATTTCTATTTTTTTGCGCAGATATATATAAATAAATAAAGATTTTACTCTTAGAGAAAAAAAAAACACAAAACAACATTGGGAAGCATTTATATTAAGCTGTTCATGTTTTCCTTTCATTTTGAACATTTCATTGAAAAAAATAACAAAACTAACGGAAAAAATCTTTATTGCTCTTTCTTTTGTTCTACAAATATATATTGCACTCAGTTATTCAAGTTAAGGCTTTGTTGTGAAACGACAGCCACATCATCAATATCTGTCTATATGTAAGATTCTACCATAAATATTTTTGTCCCCACTGAGAGTATCATGAATTAACTGATAATTTCCTTACGAATACACACCATTAGGTGACATCATCTGTGATACAATACAATTAATTGACGTAGTGTGAGGAAAAATGTTTCGCCGTAGTCAAGTAAAAAAATTAATTTTGAGGTCTTCCATTCCTTTATTTGTTTATGAATGACTGAAAGTAATTTTGAGGATTTTTTAGGAAGTTATAAATGTAAGTCCTTGTTAGATTCATAATAGAAATGAAGATCAACATGAAATTTATTTATGTATATTTTTTTGTCTTTCTGAGGAGGACAAATGTTGTGGCTGTTGCTCCAAATCCGCTTTTTCTATTTTTTTATTTACCCATGTATAGTCATAACCCATTATTAAAAAACAAACCTTATGACCTTTAAGGTCATGAGGTAAACCGAGAACAAATAAAGCCTTATTTCAATTCAAGGGATTAAATTCTACTAAGTTAAGCATATGTTGAAATATGGCCTTTTTTTCTGTTAGCTTTATTGTCTAAAGAAATCGGCTAATTATTTTTGGCTATTTTGTAGGTATAATGCTTTTTTAAGCGCTTAGTATGGAAGATAAGGATAAACTATGGGAACATATTTATTTGTCTAATTTCAAACAATTATACAGCCATTTTTAAAATGGCTCTAATACTGAGAACACAACCTATCTCATTTTAAAGTAAAAAAATAGAGTGAATTTTATTGACAGGCCTTTAATCAATGCCATAATAGAGAAATAAAGAGAGAAGGAAAGGTTAAAAAAATGGCACTATAACTTTAAAAGTGTAAAAGAAATCCCTATTATGAAGAAGATCCAAATTCGGGATCGGTGTTCATCAATGGAGATGAGTGTATGTGTGGGAAATAATTTTTGGTAATGAAGTCGACGCTATACTGCCCCTAAATACTGAAATTTTATTTCGAAAGGAATTGCTCCAAAGGCACCCTTGAATGTCCGTCCTTGGAATCCCTCACTCACTACGGGTCTTTAACAAGTCATATTTTATCAGTGGAGCTGGAAATAAGCATGGATGAGCAGTTTAGTTAAGACTAGGGATTGTTAGGGTCAATTTTAATTTTTATCTTCGCCACGGAAATACGAATGTATTTCGATGTATTAATATATTTTTAATAAAAGTAACTAAGGAATAGAAAAGTAAATTTTTGATAGACAGTTTGATTTGCGTAAGTGTTCTCAAAAGTTTTTGGCTGTTAGTCAAAATTTGATTAAAAGAACATCTCCTGGGACATACTAATTTTAATATAAAAAAGTGTAAACTTGATGTATTTGGAGTTTGAATATTTTTAAATATTATAACTTTACGCTTGCCTTGCTTCTGGTCAGCGAGGAAAGGAAATGCCACCCCAAGTTTCCACCCACTGGATCCTATCCGAAGATGCAAATGGATTGCCGCCATCAACAAATTACGATACCATTGGGATTATAACGAACATTCAAAAAAAACAATTAGTTGAGTTTTCCCTTCATTTTCGACCTCATAACGTATGAGTCCAAAGATTCAAATCCGAGACAAAAGAAAAAGGAAAGGGTTAAGAAGCCTCGATTAAAGGAGGATACCGTTCATTCCATCTATCCGAACTTGACTCGCTATCTCACATCCCCTCTATTATCAAGACGCTCAACAACAGCGGCTACGTCTAAACCTCTAGAAAGGCTTGAATCGGCTTGTTAAGCTTGTTTCGAGGATGAAAAAATCAATCCGTTTAAAACCGCGAACTCATTGTTGTAAGATAACTGTGAACTTCACATCTCAGACCCAATTATATAGATTTAATACGTAGATTGTTATTTCTAATCTGTATTGTTCTTTTGAAAATAATTTTACTCTTTCCTCATTTCAAAAGGAAAAATTCATCTGACTAATGGGTATAAAGTTCTTGAAATCTATTCCGAAACTATTGATATCACTATAAAGAACGATTATACCTTCAAAGCTTTCATTAACAGCTCCATAGTACCTACTTACGGAGACAGTGTAGATCTCTAACATCATAGATCTAGGCTTTCCCTGATGAATATTTATCTTTAGTGAAGTGATTAATCCATTAATTTCGTCTAACTATGGACTTTACGTATTATAATGGCTGGGTACCTCCTTCTTTCTCAATGACACCTTATCTCCAGAACCTTTGTAATTCTATATTTTTTGGAAGGCTCAGCATGTGGCGACAAGGATGTCATGGTTGGGATCCAATTCACTTGGGGTATGATGAGTAACAGAGCATTTGCCAGGATCGAATGTCTAGGAGTCAGAGGTCAATTCTTCTTTGGCCGATGAGGACTCTATTCTTCTGAGCAGAGAGACACCTGCTATACGAACTTTCTTCTCTATTAAACTAATTATCTCTTATCTCACTGAATGAATCAACCCTAACAACCCTGTCATGGAGGACAGGTGGAATCCTCACTCTCTGTCTAAGGATGGTAATCTCCTATTGATTGTTTTTAAGTCACCTCGCTTGAATTGGGAGTGATGAATTTAAGAACTTAAACATACTTTAGATTGTTTTGTCAATATCTTAAAAGTATACATAAAAACTAATCGATATGAAGAACTATGGAATCTTCTATTAATAAAGTAATAATTTTTCTATTTTCTATACTATATATTCTATTCTATATACTACTTTTTTAATTATTAATCTGATGAATTTTTTATTATAATGAAATTTTTAAACATTATGGGACAATTTCTTTAACTTTCTACTAATTTCCTTGTTTTTCATTAACTTGATATTAATATTTAGTGCCTTGATTTTAATAAATGTTCTTACACTTGCATATTTTTTTATTGCCTCATGGGGGAAATCTGGAGCCAAACTTTTGTAAAATAGAAATTATTTTATCCATAACTTGAGGTGATAGGATATTTATGATCCATGAAAGGCTAAAAAGATTGCGTCAAATGTCTTTATTTGATTAAAAACAGAATTTGACAGGTTGATAAGCTGGATAAGGCTGATATCCAAGGTGTACTATCTGAGCCACAGAAAAGATAATCTGCCGTCTTGAATCTAAATTCTGGATATTTTTATGAAAACTTATTGGCCTAATATCTAGTAATATAATCAACTCTCTCGAGGTTAAAATCATAAGCTGAAGAAGAAGAATCTGAAGATGTCCGGATTTAAAGATAACTCTCCCGCTAAAAGTGAAGCATCTTCACATTTTTCCTAATCTATAACTCCTGCTTGAACTTCTTGCTCCATGTCCTTAATCAAGCAGCCAAGGAAGTTTTCTGTGGCTTCAGTTTGAACCGCTGTTGATCCAATATGCAGTCTGGCAGCTTAATCGAGGATAACTATTCTTAATCTATTTATACAATCAACAGTTGTTGGATGGTCATTAGAGATTCCAATAGCTCTCAAGCGGGAGAAAAAGTTTTCCAGAAATCTTGGTTCAACCTGGATTCATAATACTGCATGTATTGTATATCATATGTTTTCCACAAGTCATCAAATAACAGCTCAAAGTCCAACGATGGAAAGGGGTAACTTTAGTTCCTTTGCCGATTCATTTTGTATTTTTGATTGTTTTCCTTATCTTTTGTGGATTTAAATGTATGCCAAATCCACAGGACATCACTTTTTTTTCATGAAGACTTCTATTATTAAATATATCGAACCAGGAATCAGTAGTTCTTGTAAAATCAGCTTGAGCCTTCTTTTCGGGAAATAGATATTTAAGCAAAGAGGGATTGGTATGGCTCAATAGTTGTGTGATAGGATACACACGTTGTCTTTGACTGACATGGCACTCTAAATGAGCATCTTGAATCTTATTAGCCATTTTTAATTTGTCACAAGCTTTTGACATCAATGCTATAAAATCACACCTCGTAATTGTAGAACCGTTTGGGCATATTGACGTATATGAAATTGTTTTATCATATGGTTTTAAAGAACATGAATTAGCTGGAGCAAGTTCATACTATGGTCTTAACCAAGCGAGTTTTTAGTCCAAATTTCCAATTGTCATAAGAGATAGATTAGAGGACTTCAAAAGGACACACCCATTTCGGGTTAAAAATGGGGAATGTGAACTTAAAATTAAAAGGCATTGATAAAATTAATCTCTATGTAAAAAAAAAAAAATACTGTCACAATGGTTTACACATTCAAACAAATGGATGAGTTTAGCGATGTTAATTGGTTGCAAGAACTTGGGTAAGTAGTCGATCATTACCCCCAAAAAATAAACAGTCAATGAATTGGCCAAAAAAAAATACAAGAATTACAAAGATGTGTAGAGAGATGGAGATTACATTTTTTACAGGGATTGAAAGTGATTTACTGCTCAATTTCTGATATCCTTGGTTTTTTTTAAAACTCCCTGTAAGAACTGGAGTAAAATGTTCAACACAGCTATACATGCGTGTGTGAGTTGCCCGGCACTTCAAATTTTGAGAACTTTTATCACACCAAACATAGCTGGAACTACAAAAAAATTTAAAGCACTTTTAATTTTATTTGGCCTCTCCTTAAAAATCCAAATTGTTCCTACAATAACAAAAGCTATGGAGTTTGCCTTATGAAGCTGTAAAAACATGATTGCAGAGAAGTTGGCAGTACTGGAGTTTATCAAAGTCAAGGAAAACAGAGTTATTCTGAAGGCAGCCGCAGCCAGATATTCTGCCTTTTCTGTTAGGATTCCAAAGGCGTATCAGTCTTCATGGAACCATGCTGAGGACATTTTATACAAAATTACGGAAATATACGAAATTTTTAGCTATTTTATGCTTTATTTTGTTTATTTATTTATTTTCCAAACGTTTTGTGGAAAATGGATTGATTACAAATATCATATATAGTAATTTTTCAACATGCTTGACTTTGGTTAACAGAATTAATTTTAAACTAAAATGTTCATTTATATCTATATATTTTATATGTAACTTCTCTGAATTAATTAAGCCCTAAGAAAATTATTCATTGATTAATTAATATTGGAAACTCTGGTGATACATCAAGATAAATAAAGTATTGTGAGCAAATCATACAATGAAGATTCCATAGAATAATTATTAATTAACTTTTTAATCTGGATTATGAGCATCTCTCATCTAGAGATCTAAATTTTGTGCCCTGATTTCATTCATGTTTATTTCAAGTTCCATAGAGATAAGATGATTCGTTGAAGACCTGTATTGAGCGTGGAACTCCAAAAGACAAACATTTAAGGGATTTCTCCGTGCAAATCCTCACAAATTCAAATTCTAGTGGGCAGGAGAAGTTCAGAATGGATTTTTTTTTGCACACCGATCCCAAATTTGAGATCCTACTCCAAAGATGGATTTAATTGTACACTTTTGAAGTTATACTGTATCTTTTTTTATCTCACTCTGTTTTCCTCTTGACTTCTTTTATGTTATGGTATAACCAAATATGCAGTTTTCTTATGAGATCAATTCAGAAATGAGATTTATCCTTGAACTATTGTACTGACCCTTTCTCAAAATGGCAACAATAAAGTGAGCAATCTGGATTTTTTTTTTTTTTAATTTAATGAGATATTCAGCCAATGATGGAGATATGTTTAAATTTTCTGAATATATTCGTCTTGAAGCTATGCCCCTCTGAATAAAAAAACTTTCATTAAACTTCAAAAAAGATAGCTCCAGTTATAAGCATGATACAGAGAGTTTAAAAAGGATTTTAAAAAACTGAACAACAGGAGTTTAAATATATTTATATAATTTATCCTTGTCTTCAACACGAAGCGCTTACAAAATCTTTAAACCTTCAAAAAAATTTAAAAAATATGCCCTTTTTCTGAAGGCCATGAGGCTAACAGGGAAAAAATAAGCCCATATTACAAATAATGAAATCAAACTTAACTTAGTTAACGATATGTTGATTAAGTGTTTTTAAAATGTGTGATTTGGTTGGTGAGGATAATTATAAAAGCTTTTGAAAAAAACACTGTTCAAGTTGACAACAACAACAGCTAAATAATAATTAAGTTTTCTAACCTTATTTATTAGAGTTCTTATTATTTTTTGGGGAATATTCTTTCAGAATTATTAGTTATTACATAGAAAACATCTCAGCTGCAAAGAGCATTATAGTTATCAGTGTCTACTGATACCTCAAAAGATGCAAAAAGATTCAATATGGCTCTGATGGACACAGCTATAATTTTATTTCGTGCCAGAAGTACATTTTGGTCATTTAAGCATTTCATATTAATTTTAGTTTCAGAGTAAAGAGGTAAAAATACAATTAATAATTTCTTTAAAACAATTATCTACTTAATGTCTGTAAAAACACTACTTCCAAAAAAAATTGAGTGGATAACTTTGGAAGAGGCACTGTACTTTTGAAAGTGCTTGAAATATTTTCCAACTAATACTATTTAATTAATTTCGTGATTAATCGACTTTTTCACATTAGCATTGAAAGTTTAAATATGTTAATGTTTTTTATTGCATAACAAGACATTCACCCCATTACATTTTTCACTAGAGGTAAATGAAATGGGGTGGTTATGAATATTCTAGGGAATAATAGTCTGCGTTGAAAGTAGTATGATCTGGCAGCTTGATAAAAAAAATCAAAAATACATGTCATCCTGACAATTTGAATATATTTATGGGTGGAGCAAATTAGGTGTTTCTGCCTGGCATTCAATTATCTGCGAGCAGTTACCACATGAAGGAAATAAACACAGAGCCCACTTCGTATCTAGCAATGATATATGCTGGAATTACTCCAATGTGGATCTTCAATTCTATTCCGAGTCGAACAATGACTTAAACATATAACTCCGCAATAAATCATCGGTGATACTTTTCGTATTTCAATCAAGTTCTCTCTTTAATAATAAAATAATTATGGTAACAGCTTTTGGAAAGTTAAAAGGAACCATTCAAGGATAAGGTGTCGATATAGACACTGGGATTTGTGTTAATGCATTTCCTTTTATAGCTGTTTGCACCTTAAATCATTATGACGAATAAGCTGTTATTACCCCGAAAATCTTAAAGTTGTCAGAATTTTATAGCTGTTTGCAGCTGATTCAATAAATCATTATGACGAATAAGCTGTTATTCCCCCGAAAATCTTAAAGTTGTCAGGATTATTTTGTTTATCACAGCATATTCAAGTAGAAGCAACAAAAATCACTGCCTATATTTATATTTATTTTACTATTACAAAGCTTCAATTAATGGTTTTTAATTATTTATAAAGAGATCTGCATTTTTCATAACAGTCAGCCAAACTGTACCAGAATCTTTGAGAGGCCTGGGCGACCTTGTGCAGATCCAGCTTTGTCATTGTACAAGTAATGGACTCCTTCAGGGCCTCCGTAGGCGAATGATACTCACCACAGGACTCATACTTGACCCTCCGTCAGAGATATAAATCATATAAGTTCAGGCCTTGGCAAGTGATTGGCCGATAAAATATTAGAACCATTCACACTTTGTGTAGGCAATTTTGTGTGGTCACCTTATTAGAAGAAACGGTTTAAAAAATGACATTTTTTTTGTTGTCCATCATTGACGACCGTTCAAAGACTAATGAGTCAAGCAATCACAAAACTGTCTTAACTCTTTGTAAGTAAAAGATACACATAACTAAAGTGTTCTTAAAAAAATAATGGTTTCTTTTGACTTCTAAAAGGGTTGTGAGCTTATTTTCTTACTTGCCACAAGTATAAAAGATCTTTAATTGAACTAATGTCTCTTCGTACATATCCTTAAATACCGACAGGTAGCTATCAACATAACTAATGGTTTTAGAACCTTTTTTTATTCTTAACTGAATTTACATTATATATATTTTTTATTTAATTTCTTTTTGAAATTGAGAAAAACGAAATGAAAGGTATAATACACTCAAAAAAAACAAAATATGAGTTATATGTATATAGGAGTTGATATAAAGAATATGCCATTTTTATTTTACTATACATATTTAAAAAAAACTGTTTGATATAATTTCTAGCCATTACGGAAATGATAGACCTACAAACCTACAAAATGCGGAAACATAATATCCTTTTTCCAAAAGGAAATAAAATATGTTTCATGAATAACAAAAGTTTTATTTTTAGTGTATAATAACAATAAATTCTTGACCGGCGTAGCCTGTGACAATAGGAAATTAAAATTAATATAGAATTCTTCTTTTTAATATAAAACAAAATATAAAGATTGCACAATTTTATTACATAAATATTATGTTTTTTGTATGTTTCTTTGCACCATTTGTTATAAGGAGATAGAGTAGGTTTTCCGGTCATTACCCGGGACTTTCAAAATTATAATTGATAATGAACTCCACTATTTTCTTAAAGAAAGTTTAAAGTTTATATAAGATTAAATATTCATGTTGAACTATCTTTCATATTATGATATAAAATCGTTTGTTCTTTTTTTCTTCTTAAAATTGTATCACATCCTAAAAAAAATGAACCAATAATATATGCTTACATGGAGAAAATTCATTCTTAAATTTAACGCTGTTTATTTTTTCTATAACTATTACGAATAATAGAAATGAAATAATTATTTATTATTTTTTTCGTAAAATTCTTAAAATCTTATATATACAAACCGATCATATCTGAATAGGTTTTTCCTTTTTTTGATCAAATCCAATAATTTAATAATCCAATTAATGCCACTAGGTTAATTAAATAACAGGCTCCTATCGGGGTCTTTGAGATTGTTTTTATAGAAATATTTATTATTTTGCGTCATATATTTAAAAAACTTTATCCCAGATTGTTTCTAACTGTCCTTAATAATGATCACCTGTAATGGGTTAATATAAATATAATATCTTTGATCAGTCCTTTCAAATGAAATACCTCCATTTCCAATTCTTTGTTTTTAACAATTAATTTCGGCTACCTTAAATTCATTTTGCAGCACATTAAAGAGTAAATAAGAATAATTAGTCGATGGAAACCGAAAAATACAAATTTAATCCAACCTCAACCCTGAAAAAAATAATTTAGCTTGTTTCGATATTGACGGCACACTGTGATAAATTTACATAAAAGATGGAGAAAAAATTCTACACAAACAAGAAAGCAGGGCAGCTTTCAATTTGGCGGTAGGATAAATATTCCAGAGTAGTTACAATGTATTAAACATAAATGTAAGTTTATAAGTAAAACAAATAGAGAGGCAAAAACAGTAAAAAAGAAGGAAAGACAAATATCAAATAATTTTACGTCAAATAAATAGTTTACTACAGTGTGTCCCTGTGAATCGTGAACGTACTTTCCTAGCTCAGCTTTATCAAGATTCTCACAAAGTACAAATATTAAGACCATAAGACTTGATATAAAAAGCAATCCCCTTTGGCCTCCACCATGGCATCAATCATAGACCTGAAGGCCTTGTATGTGTTCTTAAGGTATTTTTCCAAAATGTCAGTCTACTAATTCTCAATGGCAGCCTTTAGGACATTTGGATATAAGGTGCGACAGTCCTTCCTCTGGATGTTCCCCCAGATCTTTTAGTGAAGTGAGTCACAGTTTGGTGAGGACTGTGGCCATATTGACCAGGGCCAAAAATACCCCAAGTTGTCTTCAGACCACTTTTGTGTCTTGATTTTTTTTTGCAGCGTGTCTTCTAGGTTTCCTTTCAAGTCTCTTTACATCGGCCCCTTTAATCTTGTTATTGAGACCTTTGTAGCAGGAGACAATGCAAAGATCTCGTGATTACTCATTCTCATCGTGAATAAGCGCTGATAAACGATTTTTATTGGCCTTCATCTCAGTTGTCCTTAGTCTGATAAGTGATTAGTCTTGTTTTACAAGAGTTTTTTATTCATTTATTGTTTTATTAATTGATTCAAAAGTAGGTTTGCCCACCGGTGTCTGCAACATTAAGAAAGGTTAAGATATATTCAAGCACTGGCTATTGAGCTTTCGTTCACCAACCTGTAATATTTTGGTCAAATTCCTTCTTACTTTTCCTACTTTTTTTTCTGTAAACATTATAATCTCCCTTTAAAAAAACAGGGCAATGATACATACCTATATACAACAAGAATAATGCTGATGTTTTTAATTCTTTATTTTTAATCTTGCTAATGAGACCCTGGAAGCAGGAGACGATGTGGGAGACCACAGCAAATCGTATTCCTGTTTTAATATCACTGTCACACGTTTTCGTTTGGCCTTCATCTTATCTTAAGTCGGATAAATAAACTTGGTAACAAATTTTTTTACTTATTATTGTTCTATTTATTGATATTACAGAAAATATCAGTAAACTATTTAGTAAGTGAATGAAATCTTTTCAATGTTTCACTCACGATTTCCTGGGCCACCCTGTATTCTAAAATATTATGTTTATTTATTTGATAAGATAACAATAAGTTGTGATCAAAATGTAGAAAGTAAAATGTAGTTGGTGTGTAGTATATGAAAAGAAAGTAAAGTAGTAAAAAGCCTTCAAATTGACAAAAAAAATATATCTAAAAATTGAGGCTTACAATTTATTATTCAAATAAGAAGGAAAAAAATTATATCTCTCCTTTAAAGTTTGAATTACTAGTATGCCCTTAACCAATCAAAAAGAACACTTATTTCATGAGAAATCGAGGAAGTCGTTATATATTTGTACAGAGTGAGTATACAAAAATGTCCATTCCAGTCTCTCTTTATAATTTATAAGAGTCTTTGATTTCTGACGATAAGGATAGCTAGAAATTAACCAAGTTTCAATTAGATAATTTTTGAGTCTTTGCTGTTGGGGTCAAGGAAGTGCTATTCTGTTGCAATGCATAGGCTCCTTCAAAATAATTTGCATTTATTTATAGAAGAATAGTATTGTACCTCAATGCCTTAAAGTAGGCATCAAGTTCAATTTTATCTGTTTGGTTGAAGAAGCATGGGGCACATTTATGCCATTTGAGTCTAAACAATCCAAGACCATCAAATGTTCTGAATATTTTATAGAGAAGGTGTTTTGAACCTTTGCTATAAATATTATAAGCCATCGGTAGTTTCGGTGGTAGATCATCTCATTCTCTGCAAATATCATTGAAATATTTTTTTCATTTTACCCATTAGCGTTTCCAGATATCTCATATATTTTTCCACCTTTCTTACATATATTTATTTCAAAGCTGTTGCCAGGATATGCCTTGGAGATCTGATACAATCTTTCAGACGAAGCTTATCATTGTCAGCTTGTGGATTCGGTCAAAGTAAGGTATGTGGCGCAATCCTATTATGCTGATGTGGGTTCATTATTAATCTTGCCCTCCAGGATATTCCTAAAGTTAGTATTTTGCAATTTTTTTGAGACCACTACATCCTTGGATCCTCTCCATTCTTAATCCCGCATTTCTGTCACCGAGAAGAGCAGACATATAATCTCTATTTGAAAAGTTTATTGATTGATTGTCTTTTTTTCTTTTTAATATTCCTACAATTGGGCATATTGAGTTGAACTGATTAAAAATTGGGGTGAATGTCCCAGGCTAAACAATGAAAATGTTTATGTTGTTTTTTTGTTTTGTTTTTAAGTTTAACACATCTTTAATAATTCAAATAACTCAAATAAGTACAAAGAAAGCGGGGCAATAGAGGTGTATTAATGAAAAAATTAATAATAGGTATAAAGTAAATCATATTACAAGTATTGTAAGTGCTATTAGACAGTAGTCGTTTATTTGATATACAAGTTTCTTTGACCAATAAATTATTCATCCAATATTATAAAAATACATATAAAGCTTTATATTCATACAAAGTTCGGTTTGTGGCTTTGATATTTATCCAGAGTAATAGATTGGTTGTTTTCAACGCAGTATGCATAATTAGATATGATATTTGTTTCTTATGAGTAAACACAATTTACTTTATACATAGCGATCCAGTCTCGTCCAGATCGTAAAAATCATATCAAACTTTTTATATAAATAGTCAACCCTTTGAATAAATGGTTCAAAGGTAAAGGTGCCGTCAGAGGAAAAGTATTCAAATTAATTTAAAAAAAAAATGATTAGTTCATAAAGATAAATCTTCAAAACACTTTTCAAGGAATTGTTTAGATTAAAATGTGTTTTTTTTTTTCAATTTTGAAGGAGTACAAAATTTAAACATAATTTTGTTTTTGTTTCATTTCTTAGAAAATAATTAAAGAAGCATCACACTTTGAACAATAGGTCACAAAAATTAAAAGCATAATGTAATGAAATTTAACATTTGTCTATGAAGGTTAGTACTAATTGAAAATGAGGTCATTTAAACAATATAGCACCATTTATGTGAGAAGCACGACATTTTTCAGTCCATGGTGCAACTATAAGTAAACATTTTAGTATTAGAATTGGTTTATCTGATCTAGAAATTGTTTTTGAGGTTTAAATATAGTTAATATATGTCCTTCTTTAAGAGCAACTGAATATAGAACTTTCGAATATTCAGTTCAAGAGAAAAATTTCTTGCAAGTGCGTTTTTCATTGAGCTATGTCTTTACAATTTTTCTTTTTATATTCCGTCAAATATTCGAAAAAGAAGCTTTATTGATTCGTAAATAAAAATATAACGACATATATTTTACTAATATTAGTACTAAATATAAAAAAAAAAATTCTCAAGACATTTTTTCCTGTGCACTATGTATATAAAAATATATGACATATTTCGTACTTGAAAACATCATTATAAATTTATCTTTTTTCTCTCACAACAGTCAACTCCAACATGATTTATACAGATATTATTTTATTTTATGTATATTTTTATCATAAAAAAAAGAGTATTTTTGAACAAAAATTTTGATAAAAAAATTAATATTGAAATCTGTCAAATATAAAATAGAAAGCATTTATTTTGTAAATATTATATTTGCTTTTATAAGAAAAATAATATATATATGAATTTATTCTATAAAATAAAGTAGGAGATAAATTCAAATATTATTTTTTTGAATTTTCAAATTTGTTTTTCAGTGCCTCCTTTTTCCAGATCATTCATATAAAACCTAATATTGAAACTAAAAAAAAAATCATACAAATAGCCTGTGTCCATAAGATGCAAATTTTGGAGACTCAGTAGAAAAAGTATGTTGTTGCCTTCTAGTTGATGATTGGATTAAAACGATCGATTGCCATATTATCTATTTGAAAGATCTTGGAAGGGTTTTATTTACTACTTTGTGGGCTTAATCCATCGATGCCCAATCTACTTTGAGGAACATCAAAACATACATTTTTAAGTGACTCCTGTTTATCTCTTAAATCATTTACAATGTTTCATATTGTCTTTTATGGTTAATAATATGCTCTACTTTGATTTATACACATAAGTTTGTTCACGCCAATGGCAGTAGTTTTTGAATAGTGACTCTATAAAGTGCTTTATTCTTCATAATGTCAAATCAGATTGATAAATCAAAGTTTGTCTACAAATCTTGGATAGTAAATTAAGGATTATATAATTATTAAGTTGGTTTTAAAATTATGTAGAAATAATGATCTATATTTTACTATGTAATACTAATGTCATTTTGAGATATTTTTTCCTTAAAAAAGTATGCAATATTTTTTTACACTTTTCAAAATACGTGAGGGCAGTAAGACTAAAAAATTCAATAAGGTTTTTTAAATTATTGATTTCTTAAACTTAGTGAAAAAATTAACAAATAAGAGCATGGATCTCCTTGATACTATGAAAGGGAACATACTTGAAGGTCTGGATTTACCAAGGAAATCAGCACTTTCCAAAATGAAGAAAGGATACATGAAAACCATCTATATAGATCAAGATATAGAAATAACCACTTGGAAGGACCCTGCAGTTGTATTTTTTGCTTCAAATTTTCTAGGGCATGACCTTGTTAGACCAAATGATGAAATCATGTATTCCATGACCAAATTTCATAATCCATTTTCCAGTTATATGGGAGAAGTAGACTTGTTTGACAATGATGAGGCTAACTACAGAACATCAAGAACAAAGAGATTGTACTTAGTCTTATTAAATTGATTCGTAAATGAAATGATGGTTAAAGTATTGACACTCTAAATCAAAATTTATAAACTGAGTAAATCAATAAAATACACTTCATCAAGAGCTGTGCATCTTCTATTATTACCAAATATGCATGGTACCAAATATCAGCACATCACTGCACTTAAATCCACTAGAGGTGCAACAAGAACTCTTAGGTTAATATTTGATTTACTCCAAGGATGACACAAAAAACTTATAATACATGTAAAGGATGTGATTCATTCCTAATTTTTTGAAGCCTTCCATACAAAATCAATGTATTTTTTTTGTTATAGTTATGAAATTAGAGTAATAAAAAAATATATATAGAAATAGCAATTATAACAATAAATATTCATAAGTCAAAATATTAAAAAAAATGTATAATACCATACTTAAATTTATAATTGGGAGTGATAATGAGAATTTTCAGGAAAATATTTTTTTTAATAGATTTCAATATAAATTTCTTATCTCAAACGTACAATTGATTATTTGTACAAATTTTATAAAGCTAAAAATGGTTCACTGTCCATGAGTATTATAACCTTTAATAATCCCTAAATAATACATAAATCTTTTTTCTTCCTCTTGTATTTGCTTCTTTGTTGTCGATTTGAGTATGTTCCCTGTTTCACTTGAGTTCTTTTATTACGACACCTTTTTCATCCACTCTCCACTTCGATTTCGCAAGCAAAAGAAGAAAGTAGAAAAAAACATTGTTACTTACCTTTTATATATTTTGTGTTGCAAACTGTAAGTTATTATTTATATAATAGTTATTTATCATACTATACATATATTAAATTGATAATCTTAAGAATAACTGAGTATAAAATAACACTAATTCTATAACAACGCCCTTGGTTGATATAATTAATATAAAAATGAAATTCCTTTTTAGAGTTCATAATACTTAGAGTCAGCTTTTTTAAATTATGTAAAAATCAACTTATGAACATAAACGAAAATAGCTGAAAAGAAAATACACTATATCTGCAGATACGTCCCAAGGGTTGAGTTAGAGGGGATGTAGCCGTTCTGCTAAATAAAGTAACTTTAGTCGAGAACTAGGAATAATGATCAAAATATAATCCAGAAGACACTTCTGATCTGTGTTTATTTTAAAAAGGGAAGCGTGTGTAAACGCTTAATTTTATGTACAAACATATATGCCGCGTGGTAATATAATTTCTATTTTCCATAGGACAAAAAAACATTTTATTTAAATCATAATTTATTTTTCTATTCATAATAATGATGAACGTTGAATGTTATGGTTTACATAGTTTTAAAAATCAAATCATATAGGTGACATCCCTCGTTGTTTCTAAACTGAATGAACCAAACTTTGTTTACTCATTACCTTGGGTTTCTTTTTTCATTTCTTTTTTAAACTACATCTCCTTTATAAGTTTTAGAAGAATATTTATATGATACCAAATCTAATTGACAAAAATATTTATTTTTTATTAGTTTTGAATTATTTTTTGTTTCGATATTTCACAATTAAAAATTCTGCCAAGATGTTAAATCTGTTGATTTTTCTCGAAAACCCCAGTAAGAATTATTTGATTTTGACAAATTCTACTATTTTATAATTTTTCAGATATGCAAAATCTCATGTCAACAATTTCTGCTCTTTAACATAGTTATCCTTGCAGTTTTTTGCTCATAAAAAATTTATAATATACGCAATAATATCAACTCCGGACCCTAAATTGCAATTAGTTTAATTCTGTATATGTTTTGTTATAACATTTTTGCCAATGTAGTTTTTTGGCGTTTAGAGCACGTTTCTTTATACTCCAATATTTAAATACTTCCATGAAAATTTTATCGATATATCTTTACAATAAAACCACACTCACGCAGCTACTATTGATACTCATTAAAAGAAGGAAATTATAATGTTTTACCCTGTATTTTAAGTAACATATTGCAAATAAACAATACAAGAAAAATTACAGAAATTTTTCCTCAATACCAATTACATTTGCTCATTTTAAGCTTATGTTCAATTCATTATATTTTTATAAATATTTATTGTTTAATAATATTGTTTATCCTTTATACCAATAATTTTTAAATTTGTTTACTAATATATATCGATAATCAATAATGCAGTAATTAATTGGCTCAAATGGTTATTAGACTAAAAATACCATTACTACATTATTAAATTCAGTTGTCTTGAGTTAAAAATTGTTTTGAAATATGCAAAAAAAAATCGGACCTTAATATCCCTTCTACAACCAGGATAATTCGTAAGAAATAATAAATTGTGCCAACTAACCTAGTAAGTTCTTCACTAATATCAATAATATATTACAATAAAAGGTTATACTTAATAAATTTTTGAAAATTATGAATGTATATATTATTATAAAAATGTCAGTTTATCCTTTTTTAAACAACGAACTAAAATACCATCGATTGATTGACAATAATCAATTATGTACGCCCAGTTCAGAGCATTTTCACTGGTGCCATTGAGTGACGTAAATTGCATCATAATTGAGTCAACTCTTAAATAGATTAAAAACCTTTTGTCTATCTAAATTTTTGATTTGATATTAAACATGTGGCCGAGGGTTGACTCGCGTGTCAAAATAACAAATCATCTATTTCAAAATAATTATCACGTTAACAAGAGGTTGAGATGTTTCTCCCTTTTTCAACAGTGAAACTAAATGGGCAGAAGCCCAACTGATTCTGGATACGACGGCTAAAATCATTTTATCTATTTTTTTTTTGTTGGGCTTAAAGATTAGAATTAATTAAGGCATAAACTTGGATTCTTTTCATGAAAACTTTATGGAAACGTTTGTGACAGCTTTTAGGTGAAAGAATCTTGTTCCCAACAAGATCACAAGATTTCATGGAGTACTATAAACGGCTATCTTGTCCAGGGTGCACAGTGGGTAAGGAAAATATATATAAAAAATTAACATTTAGTATTTTGTTAGGATATGTCTTAAAAATTTTATTAAAAAAATGTATTTGAAAATAGTTTGTAGAACTGACTTTATTTATCCGTTTACCCCTAAATATTTTATCCAATTTTGATCTGAAAATCAAGTATATCAATAAAAGTGTCATAATGAATGCTAAAATGGTAAAAATAAATCCTAAAATCCATAATTGCTAATTATATAATGCAAAACAAATGTTGCATATCTATCATTTTGTACGTTGATTACTCGCAACAAAAGGCACTTTCATCATATGAGTATGGAGTTATAGTTTTCTTTTTCATTTTGTAAATATATATAGAAGAACCAATTTAATAATAATTATTAAAAAAAATTGAATAGAAACTTTTAAATTAATTTGTGGGATATTGTTGAGAACATTTTTGATGCATACGCTCAGTTAACCACAGTCGGTATAAATCATATTCAGTTGATCCGATGGTAACAATATTACTGTCATTCCACTATATTGCAATTTGCGTCTTTAAAATTATCTTTGTTCATCTTATGTGACTTTTTGAATGCCTCGCCATGATAAATTGGCACTTATATACTCTTTTTTTTAAATTGTTACAGCACCATCATATCCATACTTTTCATTTTTTCAAAAGTTTTACTAAGGGAAAAAATATAATTAAAACTTTTTGTTAGGGTGCATGTCCCCAATTTTATTCCAAAGCTTGAAGAATAACTCTTTCCCTAAACCAATTTTAGCATCAGCAGCAACCAAAGCCTTGTGTCCACGCGGGATGGGCTTGCTTCTGATGAATTTATTTGATGGGTGACGCCCAAAATAGGGAATCATAGCTTTGTCAATTGATACATTAGATGGGCTTAACACTTCTAAAAATTTAGAGAAATTTGTGTTTCACCAGAAAAACTGCCCCATTTTGCCCTCTCTTGCTTATATGAGCAAATAAAAATGATATTATATAGTTTTTATGGGTATATTGTTATTTTTTTTGTTTCTTTTAAAGTCATAGATGTATGTTTATATTTGAATACTATATATTTTATTTAAAGTAACTTGATTAATTGTTTAGAGAGGTTATTATAAATGTATCTGAGATATTTAAGGGTGCTTCGAAACCACTCTAAGAAAATAATCTCAGTCCTGAAGACTAAATTCATCCAATCAGTTGTACGGATATTATTTCAACTATCATTAGTATAGCTATAAGGATGCTGTGATAAAGTTCAATGCAAAAGTGATGACATCACTTAAAAGAATATATCTTCGTTTTGTTTCTGTACACTCTAAGAACAACCCTCAATAAAACCTTGCAAATGCATTCATGCGACAATCTACATCTTGAAAGTGAGATTTCTTGCATCTGATTTGCGCAAGAGCTTGTGGTGCAGTTTATATGTTATCTGTAGGGGTTTCCTCCGACAGCGTCATGTCAAGCCAAGTGCACAGACTTCGGATGTAAAACTTGGCTTGTACGTCTTTGTATTGAAAAGTTCAGTACTTTATTGGGTAATTTTCTTTGTCCATTATATATTTTACTCTTGCAATCTTTCAAAAAGCTCGATAGTCCTCTTTCTGATTGAACGACAAACCAGACTGTTTCAGTGTTTAAGCTCACCAATAGTCAAGATAGGACAACTTCGTGAATCTCATGAATCAAGGAGAAATTCATGCAGCTCATTGAGTGTGACATGGTAAAAGTTTGTAATTCCCATTCTGTTGTAGGTCTTAAATTGTAAAGTTATATGACTGACTCTAGTTAAAATTAACAGTAAATGACATTTAAGATATAACAACTTGTTTTGAATTATTTCTTGGGCCATGTCTGGTCTTTTATTGTGATTTTCTTCCATTTAAAAAAAAGACACACATATCTTAAATATAGTTACTCATAAAAAATTTAACAATGATTCGTACATCTGGAAGGAGAATTGTGGTTACAATCGCTAACTTTCATCCTCATTGGACTTTAAGTGGATGTATCTTCAATAATTCAAGTTAGTTTTCTCCAATTTTTCCCCTTATTCGATTATGTCGCAGCATACCGACTGAAACAAATGTTTGGAGTAACATAAATTCTTTTGACTTTTTACACCATGCATCAAAATTAAATTAGTTTAGCATAAACTAAATATACCAAATATAAAAACCAATATGTAAGTATAATTTTTGTTTTTTATTATCTATTATTTTTTTTATTTTTAAAGCATTTTGGATACAAACAAACTTCATATTTATCACATATAAAGGGAGTTCTCCCATTGCATTTTTTGCAAACTTTTGCTTTCTCTGTCTGACTTACCTCGTTATCTTTTTTGTCAAATCTTGAAAGGTCAGTATTTTTTCATGGTAGATGCTTATCTTGCAAATTTAGTGTTCCTTAACTTTTGAAATACTAGATGGCTAATGTTTCTATAAATTCATTTAGTTCATTATTTCATTTACTGTGTCATTTTTATTCCTTTTATTTTCATTAATTCATAAGCTGTACTGACAGACATTGACACCATAAAAGAAAATATTGGGAAATTCCATTTTTTTTTTTTTTTTTTTGCACATTCTTACTCGATATTTGCCACAGCCGGTCCATCGTATACCATAACCTATATGCTGGTCATCTTTTTTGATACCTTCAGGTTCAAGGATATATAAATATATATTTTTTACTTCTGCCCTATCTTTTACAATTGTTTTTCGACAAATTTCCAAAATTTGTATATCTTTCCAACGATGCAGCAAAATGTTGTCTGATAAACGAAAATTATATGCGTTTATCATTTTTTATGTGGTCTTTTCTTGCTATTAGATATGTTTCTAAACTGTGATCCCTACATATCACAGGGTTTTATTTCCGCAAAAAAGTGGCCAAAAACTATAGTTATTGATTTTTTCCATTTCCAACTTATTCATCAAATATATATTACCTTCGATGGTTTTCATATAATTATTAGAGGGTTTATTTTAATATTTATGAAAATAATCTGAATGTAATATACTCGTATACGTTGATAAATGGGAAATAAACGACAACATAAATTTAACCTATTTAATATATAAGTATATAAAATATTTAATCTTATATCATCATATGCAACATTTACTGTACCAATATACAATAATGATTTAGCATCTGATGATACCTCTTGTTTATCTCCTTTTTAAGTATATTTTGTAAGGTGAGATATGAAGGGGTGACTACTTTTTAGAACATGGTGAATCGGATCTGTTAGTGTGTTAATTTTTGATGATTTCTGAGTGATTATGTGTAGCACTATCAATTTATTTATTGAATGCTTCTGCAACTTCTTCTGAAAAGAGCCCAATTGGAAAAACAAAAGTATCAATTATCTGTATCCCATCAATCAAAATTTTATGGATAGAGGAAGGCATCATGTACCAATTAATTAGATAGCCATCAATTTCTGCCGTTTTGATAGTGTAGTCATGAAATTTATCTACATAAATACGAATGTTTGTAGATATCACTTGAAGAATAGTGTAAAGTCTTTCAATGAACTTAAAGTCAACTACAGTAACTTCAGCAAACTTTGAGGAATTTTGAAAAGCTCTTAGTGCAGGGTTGTCATCATTACAAGTTCCACTTTCCTTCTAGGTTGATCTACAATTAAGCTTAATTGTTTTTTAAAATCTTTGTAAATAATTTTTTTTTCATTTAGTAACACAATTTATTTTCTTCCTCTGTTGTTGCACACCACTTCTTTATCTCCATTTAAATCCTAGATGGAGAATAAATTCGAAAAATCAAATCCAACAATGCAGGACAGAAATCCCAAACAACATTGCTTCAATGTTTGTTGATTTCTGTATTACGTTATCAAGTAGATTCATTTCAGAAGGTTTTCCTCCACATATGTTAAATGATTGTGTGAACCTTGTACCAGTAAGGGCTTTGATTATCTTTTCATCTAAAGTAGTGATTGCAAGGTTCTGTTTGATTTTGAATGTGATTGCCATCCCTTCGAAAATAGTAGTATGATAAGTAAATTATGTACTTTCTAAATCAGCAGTTAATTTGTCGTATACCTGTCTTCAAAATTCTGGTGTTTCATTTGAACATTAGCACTTTGTAGTTCCTTGCCCAGAAATAAATCAAAAGAATGGATATACTCAACGATCAAACACATTGTCACCATTTGAGACCCAAATCCTATGGGCACCTTTCTTGGCATAATGCTCCTCAAAATATGAGAGTTTAATTTCGTCATTCAAAACTAGAACTAGAAAAATGAAGAAATAAATTAAGACAAAAGCAAAAAAAAACGTCCAACTCTTTTGATGGCGTATAAAGATATAAACGAAGGCAAAAAACATCAATATCTTGCCAAAATTAATATTGCATCAGAAAAATAGTAAAATGTAGATATATTTTAGCACCAAATATTCGTTCTTTAATTTTGTAGTCTTGTAGTTTTATTCTATTGAAAGGTTTTTTATTTGGTTTATTTGCTCCTTTACAATGGGATTTCAGTTTTATTAACCTAAAATCATATTTATGAACAAGCGTAGTGGGATTTGTTACAACCTTTATTTATTTATGTTTTTTCTCTGTAAATAGCATTATAATAAATAAATCAGTCTTCTTTAAGTACTAATGGCGTGATTTTCCTTTATACATTTGTAAGTAGTTACAAAAGTTTATCATTTCCCAATAAAATGTATTTGAGAGGTATTCCAGAAAATAAGCTTATAAATTTTAGGATCCTGTCAGTAAATAATAAATATTATAAAGTTTAATTATTTATCTATAAATTTGCAAAAAAAAATAATTATTTTAAGCTTGTCCTACTCCGAACAAAGAACTAATTCAATAATTAATATTAGTTGAGTAACTGAAATAAATTTTATATTCCGATATATTAAAGCATACGCATTTAGTTAAAAATCAAAAAAACAAGTCTGAGCTCTCTAGTTTATGTACAAATCGAGAAAATGACACTTGAACATGATCGACAAATTTCCACATGCGCAATACAAACAGTTGGGTGCCTCCAGATCTTGGGGCTGCAGGCCAGACTGTCAATAAATATAAAATATGTGGGCGGAAAGACTCTTGTGAAGGTGGAGAGCCCACTTTTGAAACCAAAAATGAAAGAACCCCATTTTCTCAACTTTGAAACACTTCTGAATGAGTTTTGAATTAGTCTTTTGTACAAGTTGAAGGGAAGGTCTGCAGTGTCTATCATTCAAACACCAATGACCTTAAATCCACTTTCAGCCAGTACTCGGAAACCATGACACCGACACATCTGCCGTGGTGCTAGCCATTTATCTCCTTGAAACCATCATTGCTGCTAAGGGCGGCCACAATAATGGTAATGAGAACTCAGACACACATCAATTTAGTGTATTAATTTTGTTAAAATTTTATCCTTAATAAATAAATTATATCTTCTTGAAATTTAAAATTCAAAGAATTCAGATTGTAAAGGACCACTCGCTACCGTACAGAAAAAGATCACAGTGACATATTATGTTTTATAATAATAAAAAAATCTTACTAGGAGGAAAATATATAAGTATGACCAGTAATCTACACACGCTAATAGTCAAGTTTCGTCACCTTGCATTAAAGCTTCTCTCTGACCCATATATTCTCAATTTCAATTAACTTCATTCGTATAATTATCCTTAAAAATGGATAGGTCCGTTTCTGAGAGCTTACAGGTCAATCATTATAGAATTTAACTTCTAATATTCGAAAAAATGTAATGCTTTGTTTAAGAGCTTTTAATATTCATGCATATACTTCATCATTTGTAATGCATAAAGCATTAAATTTTCAAATCGTGTAATTATTTAATATTTGTTTAAAGGTAAATTTAATGCATTATATAATTAAATGAAGCTTTTATTATAAAATAATTAAAAACGGAATTTCCGGTAGTTGTGTTATTTTGCATTTTTATAAATACAGGGATATTTGTAAATTTTTGTTCTTACTGGGTGGTCCATTGAAATCTGAACACTTACTTATTCAATAATTTATGAAGGTTGATTGTTTGAAATTAAATCATATTTTGATACATTGAAACTTAAACAAAAGTAACAAAATAAACCTGAGCGCTCTAGCTTGCGTACAAGTCGAACGTCGTACTTGAACGTGATTGTTGCCCTTCATAATATTTAATCAGATCCTTGTCAATTACAACTTCAAAGTCAAGAAGCAATAATTTATTTGGATATTTGAAAATATAAACGATATAGCTATTTACGCATTATATTCCTGGAAGATCAAGGAAGTTTCATATATAAAATCGTTTGGATGACTTGCAATCTTAGCGGTATGAAACAGTATACTTTGATCCATGAGATCGACTCCCTCATGCATCTGAGCTTTACAATTATTGGACAAAAAATTTGTGACCCTTTCGTTACGATGAACAATCAGTGGTTGTACCTTATATTCTTTATTAAACTTATCATCATTGAGATTATCGTCAAATTGAAAATTTCAAATATCAAAATAACGACGTGAGTGTTGGCTTCAGGAGTAAATAAAACATATTTTGCATTCGTTCCTGTGCTAACCTCTTCATCAGCTATAACTTATGTGTCAGAATTATTAAATAAATTGTCAATGTCCTCTTCATCAAGTCTGTTTTGTTTAAAATGCCCTAAATATGGTAACTCATACTAGTGCTGCTCAAAAGGATAAAATATTCTATTGTTTGTTTTCTTTCAATTTATGAACAACTCTACATTCAATAATATTGTATTCATAAAAAAATGTTTTATTTACTAATCTGTCTACTAATAAAGAGCACTTTAATACAAATATTTTAAAAAGAAAAAAACCAAAGATACATACTCATCTTGAACAAATTTTTTATTTCATAAAAAGATAAAAAATTACCTGTCAAACCCAGATCGACCCATGCCTTTTGCAACTTTACAAAGCTATCACATTTGCAATTTTTTATCAAAACATAACAAAAATTGTCAACAATTACTCCTTACACTAAACAAATATTTAACAAGCAATAAAAAATTGAAATTATTCATATATAAAAAGCATTTAATGGGCAAAATGTTACTTTATCGATTTTCGAAAATTGACATAGTTTGAATACTTAAACTGCACAAATAAAAAAAGTCCTTTGATAAAATGTTTTGATAACTATCAGAGATTTACTATTGTGTATTCTTAAAATTTAAAAATATATAAAATATTACCAAAAAAATTAAATGACGAACGAATGAAAATATTGGATACCAGTGTACCTTCGATGCGAAAGGGTTAAATAATATATATGTAGTTATATCAATCATGAACACACTTTATAAATAAATTAAAGTCAGTAAAAAAAAACACACTAGGAATAATAATATATTTGTAAATGCAATAAATAGACATGTGGTTGTCTTTATGTTTTAGAAATTGTTGCAAGTAATTAATTAATATAAATGATTTCTCTATAAATAATTGTATAAATAAACTTATTATGACCAGGGATACTTTTCTTTAGATATGGCATACCAGGGATGCCCTTTTTGCCGCCATCATTTGTAAGTTTGCCACTGCTCTAGACTCTATCCTCAATGTCACGTTTTGGCTCTCCGACATGCATCTGTACAGTAGGTCGTGCTGCGTTGGTGCTCTCTCAATATTTTTGAAATACCCTTTGCGAAGACTCCTACCGCTTTCATTAGTCTTTCGCACTCCCTGAAGTTGTTTTCTAATGTCCGGGTCTCATAACAGTGACTTCAAAGGCTCTCCTCATCATGAAATACTCTCGGTGTGAAGTAGAGGCCCCATGCAATTCGTTATGTGCATTCTACCTATTTTAAATCTATGATTGAGCTCTATTGTTGGTAGTGGAGAGTATCATTACTGATAAGTTTGACATTTGTCACAAGGTGTCGGACTAGCTCATTACTCTTACTATGAGTAGAGAGAATGACTTGAAAGTGAAAGGGATTGTAGCATTGACTCTCACGATTAATTTATACTTGCAGATCAAAAAGGACTCTTTTTCCTGCAGGTCTAAGCTCAACAATCGTCAGATATATAGAATTAATGTACTTTTTTTTTCAATTCACATTATATATTTTTATTTTAGAAAGGGGACTTCTACCCAATCCTTTAAACCTTTGAGGTTTTTTTTTAAATAACTTGAGAAAACTATTTTTTTTTTTTGTAATTTTAGGGGAAAAAAAATAATAATTACTACTATAATTGCAAAAAGAAAAAAGATTTACAAAGTTTATTCATATTCTTACAATTTTATGTAGACATTGATCCAGAATTAGATGACAGTAAAGATTAGTTATTTTAACCTTGTGCAGTTTTCTCTGGTCTTATCCCATCCCCTAAAAACTTGCTTTAATTCAAACACACACTAATATAGTGTACGGTACAAATGTCACTATAACACGTCAAGTGACCACTATGATTCCTTCCGACAACATACCCTTTCTTATTTTAAACAGGAACAAAAATGTTGTGCACGTTTTTGTATCTTGTGCAATTTAAATAGAAAAATAGACACAAGTTTTTGGCTCGAATGCACTACTTTATTCTTCCACAACTCTAAAAAAGTCTCAACAAGAACTGTGTGTCCGCACTGATGATGATTTTCCAGAAGCGGCCAAAATTGTCCGAAGTCCTACTTTGTTGAGGAATATAAACAAAAAAATTAGGAAGAACCCCAAACTATTGATGCATATGATGGTGATCAGCATCTACTTAGCGCCCCGTTTAACTTTCCATCGTATCATCAATGAAGACTAACAGTGCGACCAATATGCACATCGTAGGCTTTTAACTTCGTAAAATAGAGAGAAAATGGTACTTGAACAGAGGCTTTGATCAATCTAAAAGAAAAAGCTCCAATGAAAGAAGTTGTCAAAATCTTTTAAGATGATCAAAATTTATGTAAAAACCAGAACCTTAATTTGAGGAACAATATATAGTCGACAAAAAAAAACTATACACGTCACAAGGATGATATAAAGGCTAAATATGAGCAGCATATTATTGTTCTCGGCGTTGTTAGCAGCAAAGGTCACGTTATACCGTTTTTATCTCCAAGTAAGGCCTAAAAAAACCTTTTTGGGGAACATTGTGAACGTGTGGAACGAGCTAACGGCAATTTTACTGATCTAATGTCTAATTTTGAACATAATAAAATTAATATAAAATATAACATAATAAATAAGTAAAACAGGTTTACACTTATGGTTTACATGTGATTAGAAAATACACGAATAAAAATATTTGAGGTGAAAATTGAATGGAAAAGTAACTTGCTAAATATTCTTGAAAAGAAATATTCCAGGAGCAGGATTTCGACGAACATATATATGAAGGAAATTATATTTTTTTAAATGTAGCCTTGTACTTCATTCATCTTCAAAGGAAGAATACATTTTTTGTTGAAAAGTTAAAGGATAAAATGGTACACATTGACGTAAAATGAAAAAGAAATGAAGTTCCACTTAGAACTAAACAAAATATTCCTTGTGCTTTTGAACATCCATTCAACTTTTTGTTTATTCATCACTGCAAAGAATACACAGGGTTACCTAGATAAATCCAGACAAAATTCAAAGAATGATAACACTGGTATCCTTGCACTGAGTTCACATCTGATTGTCTCAATTAAGAAGTTGTAGTATTGTTTATAATATCATCTATTCACTGAGAAGCAAAAGGTGTTCAGGTTGGCCCACTAAAAGACTCTACTCTCCAGGCTCAAGACATCCAATGAAGGTCACACCATCATATTCCGAGATGGTAACATATTCACCATTGAAGAAAAAATGACAAAATAGCTCTCCACGTCCTAGGACAATGTCCCCTATGTGTACAAATCCAAGAACTCCAGTTCCATCATGAGCTTGGGCGTCATCACCAGCACAGGGAAGGTAATGCCACCATTCTTTTTCAAGAAGGGAGAAAAGGTGAATTATACAGTGTATGTGGAGTGCTTGAGGTCCACTGTGCTTCCGTGGGTGTCAGCAAACGTACTTGAGCCCTACGTGGGGCAACATGACTATGCCCCAGCCACACGTCCAAGATTACCCAAGAGTTCATCAGGACCAATTTTAATTATTTCTGGGCGCCAAAGACATGGTCCTCGAACTCTTCCGAGGGCAATCCGTTGGATTACTTATTCCAGAAAAAGTTGGAGAGGGAGGTCTACTCAAAGCACCACAACAGTATGGACAGCATGATGGCAGCCATGAACAAGGAGTGTGAGATAATCTCGGCTGCAGATGTGGAGAATGTCTGCTAGAGCTTCAGAATCAGGATCGAGAAAAAGGAATGATGCAGAGAGTAGTCACAAAATCTAACAAATAATTGTTTCTATTTTCCTTACATCTCTATCTGATCTACACTTTTAGAAAAACACTTCTGAATTTTGTGCGGATTTATCTGGGAACCATGTAAGAGACAAACTGAGAATTTTTTTTTTGCGGATATAGCATTTATTTAATTTTAAAATGTTTTTTTTTTTTTGTTTTTTTGGCGTTAGGTTAACTGGAGCCATTTTTTATCGAGGTTTAGTTAGTAAAATTAACTGTTTTTTAAAAGTTTGTTATTCATAATGATATCTTGGATTCTTAGTTTATTTTTTCTAATATGAAGATACGGACTAAAGCGTTAGCTTCAAAAACGTAATTGTATAGCTATGATTTTAAATTCAACCAACCTCATAAAAAACTGATAGATAGTAATTTTTTTCTCAAAATTCCCCTGCAGTAATTCACATTTCCCAGAAATTGTTTATTAAAAATAAAATTTCATGTTATTACTTTATAAATAATAAAATTAATCTTGTTGAAACTCCAAAGTCATGTTATTTTAAAATAGAGATATATTTTTTTCGATTAAAAATGATTGTGAAAGTATTTTAATTGAATATATTTAACTTAAAAATGGACGGAATAGTGATCATATTCGTTTATCAGTAAATAATGTAGTTAAATGCTTTATTTTTTGGGTTTTGTATTGTTCCTACTTTAGGACTGGGATCCGGTCTTGTCCTGCCCCTTCCTGTCCTAATTCTTTTTTCCTCCTTAAGAAGGTAAAATCGATCCCTCATGATTCATAGATTGTCAGTAAGGGTATTTTTCTTTTTTAAATTAATATATTATAGATATGATAAAGTAAATTATTAATTTGTTACATTATAATATATTCGTATTATAAAGAAATAATGAATATTATGTGCAAGTTATTTGCAATACTCCTAAAACTTATTTTATATTTTTATTTGGATTGATAATTAATTGAAATTTCTAGGAAATATTTTAAGGAACGAAAATTAAGGACCGACGGTCCTAACGTACGATAGGACCAGTCCTAAGCCTGGACCGACACATCACTCCAAATGGAGCTTTATTACTGACCTCTTTATTGATGTATATTTCTATTTTCAAAATTATTTCCTTTTGTTGCTAACATCAACAGGGCCCTAATGATACTGCAGCACTTTTTGATGAAGGTCTTGGACACGTCAACCTACTAATTCTTCAAAGAAGTATGGAACTGATTCAAATTTTGGTGACGTATACCACAGGCTCTCTTCTCAACTACGCTCCAAATGCAATAATTGGGGATGAAGAGTCCGAGGAGGCTGAAAATTGTTGAACCATGATGCATTGTAGTACGGGTGAGGACGAGTAAATAAAACAATAGATGCTAAAATGTTATCAGATTTATAATGTATTTATTTATTTTCTCTTATTTAATTCCATACGAACCTTTATAGTAATTTTTTTTTAAATATACAGTATTTTATATAAAAAAAGAATTAAGACGTTCAAAAAAAAAGAGGTAAAGAAAAAGAAAAAAGCGAGGAAGACAATATTTTGTGATTTGCCTTGTTTGCAGCTTTAACAAAGTCAACAATTACGTTGGATGCTTTTAAAAACAGTTGCTGATAGTGTCAAATGTAAGAAGTCTTCCCCAAATACTAAACATATCTCATCACTGTCAATAACTGACATTTAGAGTCTATGCATCCTGCCTCATTAACTTGAACGGACTACGAGCAGTTGCAGTGTCCACCTACCCAATGATTCCGATTTTTTGGCGTATACCCCTGTTAGGGAACAACTCGAGGCTCTGACTATAAGCCACAATGCTTTCAATCTTGTAAACAAGACTCTAGGAGATACCTTCGATCTTTATAATCACATCCATACTCACTTATATATAGAGTAAATCAGAAACCAACTCCCTTTTCCTTTCCATGATTATTTTTGAATGTTTGTTTTTGTTTCTTTATTGACCAAAATAGTCCCTACTTTAAAAAATAGAACTTAGTGTATTAAAATATTCCTCCTTAAATAATCTAAATTGATATAAAGCTAAGTTTCAGATTTTATCACGCTTAATGCACACAAATCATAGTTACAACAATATAACATGTTAATGTTTTAGAATAAAACAGGAAAAA
Source organism: Lepeophtheirus salmonis (assembly GCF_016086655.4). NCBI lineage: Eukaryota > Metazoa > Arthropoda > Copepoda > Siphonostomatoida > Caligidae > Lepeophtheirus > Lepeophtheirus salmonis. The sequence goes on from NC_052138.2 coordinate 142,905, forward strand.
ATATTTAAATATATAAATTAAATATTTAAATTGTTCTGGAACGCTTTAAACTTTTTATCGCATCTTAAAAAAACTTTTTTTATATGTTAAATTACATTTACACTTAAATGTTTTTAAACAAAGATTCATGTTATGGATCTCATTTGCTACAATTATGCTACATCTAAAGATGTATAAAGTTAATTAGGCAACTTTTTAGAGTAATCCCTTGGCAATGCTGCTAGAAACATATTTTAAGTTCCCCATTTCTTTTTATATATATTAGAGTGTTTTATTTGTTTAGTTGCCATAACTAACAAATATTTTCCTATAAATTGATGTTTTTCTCTGTTTTCTCTTCTAGGAATCAGCTCTATTAATACAAACAGGCAAAAAGGAACAATGGAAAAAAATTATATTATTTTTTTATATTCAGACAATAAGATCCAAAAACTTAATTAATTTTATTTATGTATTTCTGTTCAAAAGCTTATTTTGAACATTTCTTTATTATAATGTTTTTGAACAAAAAAATAACATTCAAATTTGAGTAAAGAAATATTTAACTTCCTACTCATGGTAAATTCAAATCAAGTTGTTAACCAATTTAGAAATATCAAAAGGAACATTAAATATAAAGCCATATAATTTTATTTCTATAACCTATAAAATACTAAATGGTCGATTTGACCTACTCTTAATCTTTAAATTTTCTACCGGACCTATTTGACCTATTTTTAACCTTTAAATTACAAATTATGTCCATTTGACATAGTTTGTAAATTGACTATTTTTCTTATTGGCACTAGCCAACCACAAGTTTTTTGCTTTGTTTTGTACTTATATAGATAGATATATTGGTGATCGAAGGACCTTACGAAGTTTTTTACCCTGTCCTACAAAAAAAACATATTCTACAGTCTGAAAAATTGTGCTATGTGTATGAACTAGAGATATAAGCAGGAAATGATGGTTGTAGATATAAATTTAGTTCAAATAATACATAGTCAAATTATTGTGCATATACGACGATTCAACTGTATCATATGTCAAAACGAACATAGATTGTATGTATTGTTACCATATCTCCGTTCAAAATGCATTTACACTGTCTAACACAGCAGCTTGCCTGCCTCGGATAAGTTTTTATACTGCCTTGAGTCTGGAATTTCGATCTTCTTCAAAAGTACCAGTTTAATAAAATTTTCTTTAAAGAAAGTTGTAACTCACGAACCAAAGGCTAAAAATAAGTTCATACTGTTGTTGCTAAAGTTAAATTCTTTTTATTGGTGACATATCAAACATTTGTAATCCTGATGTTAAACATTCGAAACAGCCTAAAATTACAAAAATTGGTTTAGAAAAAGTGTGTGTCGTCCACAATAAAGCCGGAATTCAAGTAACTACAATCCTCGTCACTTTTTTCAGTTAGTATTTCATTAAATCGGATGCATAATTCCATGTAGCCTTATCGGAGGTTGTAATCTTGACATAAATTTTAGCATACCTTGCCGCAGCAGCTGGAAGTCTTCATCTCATATAATTAAGGCTAACAATCTAGTATACAGTAATATTGATTCCTTTTGAGCCCATTCCTTTGATAGATAGAGAATGTGGTTATATGAAGGATCAGTGCCAAACATTAAATAATCAAAAGGATAGAAGTGTATACAAAGTTTCTCAATTTCTGGTTGGGTTATATTAATCAATCCTCCAGTGGAAACACCATATGGTCGACTTAACTTTTATCCAATAAGATGTAGCGTGTCCTTCCCTTTTCCATTCAAAGCCCAAAATATTAAATATGTTAACTACTGCACTGCCACATTTCTTCAAATCCTACGAAGGATCCCAGTGACCTAAAGAGATGCTAAAAGTTTTGTTAAAATTCATCCTCATTCCCGAAGCTCTTGTGAACTTTTCGACATAAGAAAGTATAATTTCAACTCTTTTTTTCAATTGTTTACTCGAATTTCCTTCAATTATAAGCGTAATGTAATGTGCGTATAAATCGACAAAATTGCATATATCACCAAAACGAATCCCGAATCCCCTGTATTTACGATTCAAGTAAATGTTTAAATGTTCCATTGTGGTTACAAGGATAAGGATACTCTTGGAAACTACGCCATGATCAATTCCTGACAGTTTTTGCTTGGCCTTCAAAAAAAATTCTCATTCAGATTGAAGTTTCCCATCAAATTGACTAAGTTAAGTTGATGGATTAATTTCTTAAGTATAGTAACATTTGTGGTGGTGATTTTTCTGTTTATCAAGGTCTACATTTAAATCAACAATCAGAATCAAAGGGCGTTTGTCTATCTTCAAGCTATTAATTATAGATTGAAAAAAAGGGAATAATTTTCCCTTACGACCATGGGTGTTTGTAATAACTAATTCCGAGTAGGCTTTGTGTAACCTAAACTTATGCTAATCACTCTTATGGGAATATTGCTAATACTTTTAAAAGTTTCCAAAGGCTTAGATAACTGTGTGAGGATACATCGGTTCAAGTTAGATCCAGTAAAATAGGTAGAATAATTCAATGGAAGGCTAAAAGAGTATAAAATGTACCAAGAAGACACACCTTAGATATTATATATCTTGCAGGCATACTAGATTGGGCTTTATTACAATAATTATTTTTGTCATTGTGTGTCTGGATTGACGATCCTTTCTTCTTCTAGAATTTAGGGAGACTATTCTTCTTATACCATTATTCCTCCTTAGATAATAAGAAATGAGTTATGATTAATTGAAGTCTGGGTGGAACTGATATGGATATAAAAGTTTAGGGTTATGATTTAATTCTTATTTTCTCAAAATAACCTTATTTAATTATTTTGTACTTTTAATGGAGTTTCTTACTATCACAAGAACCCCCTGAATCAGGAGATGTTTTTTTATTAGTAGAACCAAACCTTGTTAAGCAAATTTGATGTAGTCAGTCATATATTAATGATCTTATTGGTTTTTATTTCTTCAAATTATCACCAATTAGGTGATAAAAATGAATTCATCGTTGGAGGGCAAAAAATTCTTCTTTTTCTGACATTTTTTCCAATTTGCTGTGACAATGCTTGGTTTTACATTTGAACTATTCCTTCCTTCTAACAACAGTTATCTTTACTAGCTCAGCCAATATTAAATAAAATATTAGTTTTACTTTCATTTATTATATTTTCTAATGTATTTTCAAATCCAAATTAGCGTAGTAGATTCATATAGTGCTTCTTGTCTAGTTATGGCAATTAAATTTTCAAAATTGTAGAAAATGATTATTAAAGGTATTAATATTTTTCAAGTTAAAAACACATATTTTTTTACTTCTATGGAAATATGTGTTGGATCGGTCTAAAAAAGCTCAAAAGACTGCGGTTCTATCAATCTAGTATTAATAAAATTTGTCAGTTACAAGACCGGTCATTTTCTGTTTTTTAGGGTAACTTCAAATCCCGAAACTTCTTAACTGACCAAGATCCGAGAAAATGTAGGTCAATAATTCGTTTATATACAGAAAGATAGACAGACAAGTTTTGCAAAGTTAATATATATTATTACATTGTTTCTTCTAACGTTATTTAAAAGTAAGAATTTAATATTTCAACCCTTCGGTTTAACAATTTAAAAAGTAATTGGTTTGAGCTTTTACTTAAAAAGAAAAGTTCTTTAAACGTATTTTTTTAAATTATATATATTCTTATCAAATATCTTACATACTATGTTAAAAAACGAACTGTAAAGATATGAAAAATCTTCCAGGTATACGATAAGAAATCTTCCATTACATTATAAATGCACAGGGTGGTCCTGATAAATTGAGAAAATTTTTAATGGTCTATTACGTAAGAACAAATTTGATTTGTGTTGAATCATAACTTTCTTATTATTTAAATGCTATATTTAATTACATTAAATTATTCAAAATAAGATCCCCTCTCTTGATAACTTTGACAATAAGGTACGGAGATCTTGTGCAGATCTATTTTTGCAATTGGTCGGGTAATTGACTTTTTCAGGGTCTCCACAGATGAATGATACTTGGCACATACCTCACGATCGACCCTACTCGAGAAATATAAATTGGATGGATTTAGGTTCCAGATGTTTGCAGGACAAAAAGCAAGGCTCCAAAAGTGAGAAAATATTTTGGCTAAGTTATCCTGCACTGTTTGGGCCTTGCAGACGGTATTATTAGAAGATGTAATTTCTTCCTTTGGCTACTCCACCTATTCAAGAAATGTAAATGCTGGATCCACACAAGGTCAACAAAGGTATTATGAATTATTGAATGTCATTAAGTATATCTTTCAAATAATAAAAAAATTATAATTCTACCCCATTTAGTTTGCTTGTTGTGACCCTTTAAAGATTTTCCCAATGTATCTGGACAACCTTGTACATTATTAAGTATATGCTGATATTAACGTAGGTTCATACTACTCTTCATTTAATTAACTTAATGTGTTTTACACAAGCAGTTTTTCAATATGTTATACTTAACATCTATTAATTTTATCTGTGAAATGAAAAGGTCCAAAATTGTTTAATAATTTTTAAATTATTTTATTAAAATTCAGTAGGGGAACTGGGATTTTACAGCCCAAGTTTTAAATAAATACCCCTTATTTGTTTGAATCTACAATTTATCGATAATCATTTTTAGTTCCGAACTTTAAATCCGATTATATGCAAGTCTTCATTTATCGAGATAATGCCTTGTTTATAATTTATTTGTAAATTAAGCAATTTTTAATAGAGATCTAGCGAGTTAAAATAAATGTACTTCCTTTTTTGTTACGTTTGATATCCCGGATTCTACTTTTTTCAATGCGAAGACTACATTCCATATGGTTAATGTATTTTTAACTAGGATGAAGCAATACTTTTTTAAATTTGCAAAATACCTTAAATAAATTAAAGATCTGTTGACATTCGATTACCTGATATCTGTTCGAGTCCCAGATCTTTTTGCATAATACAAGTTTACGTATACCATACCCTGGTACTTTGATCAATAGTCCCTTCATTCAAATTCGCTCATTGAGTTTAATTTGACCCTTTGTATATATTTTTTCAAGAATGTGTTGTCTGTAAGAATCTTTACTATATTCCGAATTCATGACTTTTGAGACGGCCAAGGTAGGTTTTTTTTTTTGGTCAGACTAATATTTGAATTTCAAGATTTGACCTGATGGACCGTGAATGTAATTAACATAATGGGCTCTTCTGGTGACACTTTAGTTTGTGTGCTTTCCTAACATACTGTTCACATTTCTTACATCTATTCAATGCGTAATAACCCATATTTAAAGGGTAAACAAGCAAGAAATTAAGCAATTAACTCAAAATACGGATAGTTATCCTCGTACTCTAATTCCATAATTGTACCTTATATCATTTAATAGGGGTATTACCAGGTATTGCTTGGAGTAGTTATGCATGTACTAAAAGACACATTTTGCTTCAATAATATCAAAAATAGCTCCCGAAACACAATCCTCAGTGTTACTCTCATTTGTTTTAAAGTTCACTCACACGGAGAGACTCAATACTTTTATTGATTCATATATGTTTTCTGCTAAAGAATGAAACCATAATTATAAGAACTCACAGAAGAAAAACTTTTAAAAGATTGGGTGACTATTGATACACCTACGAGCAACTTAGACTTTACAGTGCTTACTGACTCAGATTTATCTCGTTTTTAAACCTCATCACATTTTGAATCCATTATATATAACAAAAACAAACAAAAAAAGTATTCCGTAATTGCTAATGTACACTAAGATGGCAATACAATCAAATTTTTTGGAAAAGTAAATAGCTTAGGTTAAAAAAGAGTTTCTAATTGTACAAAAAAAGTTTGAACAGATTGAAGCTTTATTATATAAATAATTTAAGGAGCTTTTTAAATTTACAATTAAATATATTTTCAAATTATTTCCAAACAAAAATTGTGAAATATATGTTCAAAATAACGCCAATTGAAGTTGACTGAAATTTTACTCATGACCCCTGTTTTATTTCTTTAGCATATTACAGCCCAACTGTTGGACCAATAAATATGAAAATTTGTAATTATGTTTAATTCGCATTAAATTCAACTACAAAATTTAAATGAATTCCCATACGCTTAGGGACATTTTCATCATCTTTTTATGGAAATTGACAATTTTAATTTAATTTTTAAACATAAAACCAGCAAAAAAATGTTTGTCATCCTAGTCGAAAATGAATCAACTAAAAAATTTATAATTTGGAGATGTGTTTGTTCTTTTTTCTTGATGATGTGTATACTAAATTATGAATGAAGTTTTATATTGAAGAAAGAGTCAATATATATTTAATCAAACAAAGGGAAAAAAGTATATCCAGTGTATTTATAAATACTTAACCAATTGAGTATTCTATATATCAGTTTCAAACAATATTAATGGCTATCTCTACACAATCCAAATCTACATTTTATCTAATTAAATGATCTGTGATTGTGTTAACAGGAGAATGGTGTTAGGCCTCTTTTTAGACCATCATCCTAGTATGAAATTTTCAACTTTTGCAATTGAAAAAATATTCCTTCCTTGGCATAAGGCTACACTTCTTATTCAAAACCACCAAATTAGTCAAAGTAAACTTGAACAACAACTTGAAAAAAGAAGGACTTCTTATAATTACGCTTTGAGATTATCAACGACATATTTTGAAAAAAAAACACCTTTATTTCCCATTTTTGACGATATTTTCGAAATTGCTCATACTGATGGAATTGGTTCTATCTCTGTATTGCAGAAAGACAAAAACTTGTTCTTAGCCCAGCAAGACAAAGGAAAAAAAAGGCTACATGGTTAAAGTTGACAAAATCCTTAACTTAAAAGAATAACGAGGTTTTTTTTTGTTTTTTTTAAGCAAGACATAATAATAATAATCATGGATAATCATTACATATTTTTTATTAACCACTGAAGCTTTTGATGCGCAACCTAATAGAATTATAGATGACGAAATACCAATGTATACTCCAAAACAAAGTACTAGATGAAAAAAAAATATAGATATATTATTACTTCAGATCTTGCAAGGACCCCTTGGTTGAACAAAAGTTTCGGACTGAAAATGAGTTTTATATTATAAGAAGCACCCAAAAGTCTGGGCCACAATGTTGAAGAATTTTCAATTAATACAGAAAAAAATTCATCAAAACAGGGCAAAGTACAGACTCAAAACATTTTCTGAAATATAAGCAAATTTCAGTCCTAAAGTTCCTTGTTGATTCAAAATCTTTATAGAACATTAAAAAAAGATCAAATACCCTTGTTACTTTTAGGAAAGGGAATGTTCCTAGCTGTTAACGGGGGACATACTTCCATCTGGGACAGGTGAAGAACAAGCAAAGGATGTATGTTCGAGTGTATGGGCGCCACTTTATCACCAGATGGTCCTGTATTCAAAATATTGAAAGAAATTTGTTCATCAATCAGCAAAACTGACTTAAATCCTGGAACTGGAGATGATGATGTGGTCAGTATTTTGGAAGGTATATAAGATACTAATATTGAATTTGCAAAAGATAATCTTTAGAAAAAGATTCAAGAGACGAAACCAGGGAATTATTAGCACTACCATATTAAATAAACTTCTTGTTAAAACCTATGAGCATTAAATTATTTAAAAATTAAGTTAATGCACCCAATTTTATCGAACTTAAAAGTTCAGAATCAAAAGAAATTAAATATGAATGTACTTTTACTAAGTTTAAATCAAACATGTTTGAGTGAAAGGCACAATATAATGCATTACAACAAGAAGAACTACGAAGGAAGGATGTTGTGAAAGTGTGTTATTTACTTTCATTATTTTACTGGAACGTAATATGTTAAATTTAGTACTGGGATACATTGCCAATTGTTGCATAAAAAAAGTAATTACCTTATTTTTGAAACATGCAAACTATCAAAATCACATACATAATTATAGAATAAAATTTTTAGATTAACATATTTAATATATCCATATAAAAATTTATGGACTGTTTAAAAAGTTTAAAGTTGGAGTACTTTTTCAAAAGGTAATTCAATTCAGATCCCATAATCAATTTTTTTTTCCATTTGATGCTCATTTCTCTTTTGTTTATAAAGATTTTTTACAAGGTAGTATCATTCTGATGAATTGACATAGAATTATACAAAAGATCAAGCTCAAAACATAATAGGTCTAATAAAAATAAATTCATTATTGATGCAATTGATGGATTTAGTAATGTGTATCTCACATTGTATAAGTTTGTTCAGTTTAGGATAGATAATATTTTAAAGATATAATTTTGTACTTGTATTAGCAAAATCTCCAAGAAAAGATTTTTTGTTATAGTTTATTATTAAATATATATGACTTTATTGATCAAATATTGAGCTATTTTTTAATTTAGTTAATGGTAAAATAAATATTGAAACTTGCAAGATACTCAAATATCATGATTCATGTTAAATATTAAAAAAAAGTGTATGTAATTACTCTATACGTATGTGAATTGGATATTGGATAATATCCCAAAAAAATTCTTTTAAAAATATAATCGATCAAATAATGGGATCGTCATATTTGTTTTTAATATTGAATGAATATCGATTTATAAATATTTGTACTTTGAGATATATTCTTAACAACAATTTAATAATGGCATTGCCCGTAAAACTATAATCCTCCATTTTATAACAGCTATTTTGTTCCATGTATTTTTATTCTATATGTTTCTTCTACATACATTACAATTTTAAGCTCGGACATTTCATCCCCACGTCTATTTTTGTTGGGCAAAGTTAATTTGAGTAAAATTATGTTCCAAAAAAAACAGTCATTTTTAATTTTAGAAGAAAAAAATGTAGTCATATAAATGAATAACATCAAGTTTGTAACATTGAGCGTGTATAGAGAGTCCACGGTAAAATTTGCTCCCTGATGTATATCATATACATATTTTTGATCAAAGAAATAAATATTTAGTTAATGAAATTTTGCTGACATTTTGCATTTAGTATCAAGTATGTGTAGCTTAAGCTCAGCCTGGTAGCGCTCTAGAGACTACAGTACTCCATGACTTAGTCAGAACGTCATTGAACTACTGAGGCTTTGTTACGTGGTTATCCTCTTTATTTTTGTTGAATTCGACGATGTTAATAGATCCTAGTTACAAAAAGGGGACCAAAAATGACCTTGAGAATTAGAGAGAAGTTGTGGAGGAACAAAAATATGGTAGAACATAGGTTGCAAAATATATCCGGTGATCTGAAATGGAAAAAAAATACCTAATGGAGTTAGAAAATTGATTAAATTCAATAACTTTAATTATCAGATGTCTGAAAGATATACTACCACACAAAGAGTTATGTATAGAAGCCAAAGTTTTTTTTAATTGTAAGATAAGGGAGGGGCAGACCGTCAACGATAGACCAGTATAAACTCTCAAAATTGAAAAAACGCATAAATGCGAAGAATAAAAGTCAAACAAACAATCTTGTTGTGTTGGATTTAGGGAAAAACTTAGATTTGTAGGGTTTTTTGAGTTCAATATAAATTACTTAAATAAATTAAATGAAATGGCTGTAAATAAATCTGAACTGTATCTCATTAATTATAATTAATACTTTGATAAATTTTCTGACTTGAATTAATGTGTTTCCTAATAACAGATGCTTAAACAAAAATTAGATCAGATTTGGTACGATACTACCGAAAAGAAATAAACAAAATATATTAAATCCCTGAAGAAAATTATGAAATTTTATGAAACTTATGGAAAGTTATTATTGTAAATATAACTTTTAGACTCTTGACTCGGTTTTTTGTGGTTTTTTTAAATATTTTATTATTGTTATACTCGTCATATTTTATTTAAAATTTTATGCGTTTAATTAATTGCTTGATTTTTTTTTTATTGCTGTGTATCAAGGCGTTCATAGGGAGGGGCATAATGTTAAACTAAAATGTTTATTTATGGTTAATGTAAGTCAATTTCTCTTACTACATAATTTATCTTATAATATACTAGGATGCACCCGTATTAAATATTTTATTTCGAATCATTTAATAATAAACATACTCAGACAAACTCGCTAATCCTCTTCATAATTATCTCCTTTAAATTGTAAGTACGTTATATTTTTTGGTTCCTTTGGATTTTTAATTTTTTTTTTTTTGCATTTTTGGAATCTACAACCCATAACTTAAAAAAACCTTTAAGACACGGGGAATTGATCCTGTTTTGTGAAAAAATAAAACTTATCAGAGGAAAACAAGTTTACCTTCTAGATCTAAGGAATCTGCTCCGATCAGATTAAAAAACATAGCCCTAAGTACGTAACTCAGAAATATGAACAACTTAGAGATGATGTCGAAAGTCTGTATTCACAAACCCTACTTTTTCTTCTACTGTATACAAACTGTCATTGATATACATTCTGTCAAAAAAGTACCAAGAATTTTTCATTTAAATTGCTTTTGTTGAAGAGATTTCAAACCTTTATTTTTTTTTTAGGTCAGCAGAACTGTCTTTATAATAAAGGCAAGTTTTAGTGCAATCTGTAGACCAGTTAGCTTGCAACAGCTGGATAAGTCATTCTACCTCACTAGGGCTCCACAATTTTCATAATGAACGAATTTATTCAATTAAAAATTGTCATACAGGCTTAAGGGAGTTATCGCATGTTAGGTTAAGATCCTGTAAACAGATAATATTTCCATATTTTATTATAAATGTACTTTTATAAATTATTTTATATATTCTTAGCTTTAAATTTTAATGTTTTTTTTTTTATAACCTAAAAATATAAAAACATTGTTATATTATTTCTGAATAGGTGGTCAATGGAGACGAAATCGATTAAATGTTACAGATCCTATACACATCATCGTTATATTGTGTTAGTTGGGTCAAGTCAGTCTTTTCTAAAGTTTAAACTCTAGTTGGGTCAAAACTAGATAAGTCGAAACGAATAATCAAAGAGTACCCAAAAGGGCAAATCTCCACCAGCTATCCATAGGAACCTGAAGAGACTGAAGATCACCCCCATGCTCATCAAGAGAATCATTGAGAGTTACGAAGATACTCAATCTATTAAGGAAAGACCCAGATCAGGCAAGCAATGCAAAATAGGACGCCGGAAGAAATGATTGCAAGTAATCCCAGGAAGAACATAACCAAGATGGCTAAGGATTTCAACATAGGTGCAATAACAATAAGAAACCTTATCCGAGATTATCTTAGGTTTCCAACATTGTGTTCAGTGATGAGAAGATTTTCACTGTGGCACAGGCTTTTAATCCCCAAAATAATCGGATTCTGACCAAAAAAGTTGAGTTCTGTGACTATGGAGCCAACAGAGTAGTGAAGCCATAGTCTGTGATAGTTTGGGCGGATGTGATTAACACCTGTGTTTGTGCCAGCTCGGGTGAAGATCAACTCCAAGGAGTACATCAGCATCATCCTGGAAAATTATCTTATTTCCTGGGCATAACAGCACTTCCAAAAGTATTGTGAAATCAATTTCAGTGTCTTCAAAGAAAAAAACAGTCAGGCCCCCTCAAGCCCCGACTTAAACGAAATAGACTATTTCATGTGGACCATTTTTGAGAGCTGTGTGGCCCCCAGCAACAATTTAGACGAGCTGAAAGCTACACTTTTGGCTGCCTGGGTCTCCATCTCCCTGGACATCGTGCATTCGGCATGCAAGTCATTTACAGAGAGACTTCGGGCTGTAGTCTTGCCTAAGGGCGACCCTTTCAAATGAAAGTTATGTTGCATTTTTTTTAAATAAGTGTCAAACTATATCTATAATTATATTCAATTTTTTTAATTAGTTATATCATTAGTACTTTTATACACATTTAACAGAACTTTCCACAGACTCTGTTAAATAACAACTAAGAACTGTTTTAATCTTAGAATGATCTTCACTCCATGTTAGTATGAATTTGTTCTTACTTTTTGAAGGAGTATAAGGTTTATAGACGGAAAAAAAAAAAGATAAAGGATTTTTGAAAATAAAGTGAACGTTGAGCGAACGACATTTCAACAGTCGGTCCCTGAATATTTTTTCTTACTGAAACATTATAATTTCTTATAAAAAAAAGTTTGCAAAGATACATAACAATATTCAGGCAATTTTTTTTCATGAATTTTTCAGTGTTTTTTTGGTTTTATGTAAGATAAAAAGTTCATAAATAATTATAATTTCTTAATTTTTCAGCCAAAACTATACTAGTTTTTTTTAATTGTAAGCACAAGCTTATGTGCTCATAAATGATGGAGAGAAACGTTGAGTAGTTATAAGTGTAAATCAATGTTGCACTTAAAGAAGATTGAGGATCAACTACAGAATAGTTCTTACCTACCATATATATTTGCTTGATAAGAAGTGGGACTTGTGTTTATAGGTATAACTAATTTATTAAGTAATACATCATAATTTTTACTTCCCAATTACCCAATCGATATATGTACGTTATGAAACATAAAAAAATCAGAAAATATTTGTGCAAGCCTTCAAAACATGATTATAAAATATTCATATATTATAATCATACAAAAAAGTTAATTAAAAAACAAGACAACGATATAGCTTGATTTATGTCAAGTCACTTTGATACAATAAAGAGTCAAACATAATGGTTGTGCATCATTATATTTCTATGAACAAAAATCAATATAAGGATAAAATCTCTTTTTTGTCACTTCATATACAGGGTGGTCAATTCAAATCTAAATATTTAGAAATTTAGTCTTTAACAAGCTACAATTGATTAATTAAAAATATAATTTTAAAAAAAATACTATAAATAAATGTGACTGAACTCTCTTAATCTTTAATGTAGCTGCAGTTAGCTGCAATGATGGCTTCCAGGCGGTGATGGAAGGTCTGGCACTCAATGCAGATGTAGTCATTACTCATGGCGTTCCAGTTCTGATGAACAGAGGCTTTGAGGGCCTCGGTGTTTGGATAACAAACACTGCATGCCTTCTCAATCGACATGCACCAAAAAGGTGAAGTCGAGAGAGTTAAACGAGGTAGTAAATTAGGAAATTTTTTCAATCATTCAATTATGATTTATCATTGCATTAAAAAATGCTCAGATTTAAATGGGGACATGGTGGGTAGACTGTAAATTAAAATGTATAGTAATAGGTAAAGATTCACAGTTTAATTTTTTAATTTGATTTTAGAGACATATATATGTGTCGAAATGTACATTCAAATATAGTCCTTCAATTTCCCATTCTTTCACTATGAAGATGAATTTTGACTACTTCAAACGCCATTGACAATGCCTTTATAGGGTAAAAAATAATATTCTGTAGACACAATTTGAAAATTATTTGTCAAAAATACATTTTAGTTTTCTTTTGTGTCGAGAGACACTTTAAATAAACTTTTTAAGTAAAATATAAAATAATTAAAGATAAAACATTTTCTTTGAAAATATATATTGAGGCCTATATAAAGCTCATTAATCATTCTAAGTTTTTAAACTATAACTAAAATTTTAGATTATTTTATTACCCATCCCATTAATTTGAATACAAAGTCATTGCCTGACTAAAATATGTGTTTGAAATATAGGCCTGAATTGTATTTTTGGCAATGTTGCCTAGTTTTCAATTCTTAAATCAGCATGTGTACTTGAACTTCTTTTAAATTGAAGCATCTTTTGTTATGATTTGACCAATTATTTATATTGATTTAACCTTCGTCTTATAGGTCAAATTCATTAATTTTTTGCAAAAAATGACTATTGGTTAAATATGGTCTTACTGGTCATTTTGAACCGGTCAATATAAATAATTTTTTATGTAATAAAATTTAAGGTAAATATTTGAAATAAACTTTTTAGATATTCTCTCGTTGACTACAATGATACCATTTTTTATACACAAAGCTCGATAATAACAGCAGTGTAATTGAAGAAACAGTAGATTTAGAGTTACAAAGAAGATATATAAAATGAAATATTTATATTCGAGAACGGTACTTAAAATTACTTTCATTCAACAAAGACAAAAACATACATATTTTTTAATTCTAAAGCCACATTATTTCAAGTTAATAAAACATATTTTTGTTGATAAGAAAGTACAAGAATAATAAGTCATAGAGGCTAAAATATGAATTTGAAAATATATTGCTAAAATATCATTGATCAAAAATAATTTGAGATCAAAAATTGTAAAAATATATATCCGAAGAAAATAATATCAGAAATGTTTCCCAGTACTTTATTCATTTTCAAGGGAACAATACATTTATATTCGTGGAATATATATTTTGTTGTTGTTAAAAACTGAAAGATATGTAGAATGGTCCTCATTGAAACGTTGTTTTGAAGGATGTTTTTGATTCTTAGACAACAGGTGCTTATAAGAAATTGATGATGGTTAAGAAAAGGAAAGTTAATCATATACCAGACACGAGAAAATGAGTTAATGGCCGCATATTAAAGACTTGAGACATGTTGAGTTTATAATCAAAGATTTTTGATTTCAATTGGACTAAAATTTAAGACAATTATTTCAATTTTTCACGGGCTATCAAGTATTGATAACTTCAATGAACTCTTTGAAGTTATAAACCCTCAATTAAAGTTACTATAAGCTGTATTATATATGCAATTGCTACTTAATAATTAAGATTCGGTTGTGGAATTTACTTGAACTCAGCAAGGATCCGGACTTGTTTTGGAAAAGTAAGAATAAAATACAGATTTTTGGGCGTAGTCAATCCCATATCCATAACAAAATCTAGCCCATGACAAAACAGTCAAGAGGAGAAGAGTTTTGAACTAATTGAAAAGTAGAAAGCAATCCTTCAGTCAATTAATTCACTTAAATTCATTATAGCTGGAATTAAAGTAACAAATATATTGCACTTAGATTTAAAATAAGTGCATGTCGTCAATTTTTGATTGAGATGAATAAAAATGGAAATATGACGCAATCAAGTATAACAATTTCATTCAAAAAAGGTTTTTTCAAACAACCACTTTATTTTATCAACTACTTAATATATAAATATTCACATTTAAAAGAGTAATATTTATCGATTAAGTATGGCCAACTGGTGAGATAATTTACGGATCCTTTTAATATTCAAATAAACAATTATATGATATGGTAAATAAATTTATTCTAAATCTATATCTTAGGATATCAAAAAATATTTAAGAATTGGGATTTGTCTCCAAAGACTTGAGACTCCATGCAATATACGTTGACCTAAAATAACAGGACTTTATTTTGTCTTTATTAGTTTCGGGTCTTTATTATTAATTATATACAATAAAAAATACATTGTTTGTATATTAACTATTTATCAAAAAAAAAATATGGCAGTATAAAGCATTCATTAATGATTGAAGACAATAACAAACCGTTGTTGTTGCATCATATAATAAAAACACTATTGAAAGTGGTATTTTTTCCTTTCTAAAGGAGGTTAAACATCAGCCGTAGCAAAAATGAGGTCATTAAATGCATTATAGATTTTAAAAGCTATTATTGAATATATTTTGGCATATAATCTGTTGCTTTGCTTTTGTTATAAAATTAGTATTATTAGTATTAGTATGGTCAAATTTGACATGTTTGGACTATTTATTTATTACTATAGTCCTAAAGGCAAGTCAACATAATTACCACAAGAACCTCAATTAAATGAGAAATCTGTGTAAAATTTACCATAAAGACTAGGATATATTTTTATAAGATGAAACCACATATGTTACAACAATAATTGATAAAACCAAACAAGTTTTTATAATAGTCTTTAAAAATAATACCAGTGATTTGAGGAACGTTGTTATTCAAGCTGTTCTGTTTGACTCCATCTACGAAGAGTAAGTTATATTTTTTATTAAGTGAGTTTTTTTGTATTTACCTGGCCCATATACATACTCTCCAGAGCATTACATTCAGCCTAAAAATTTTTTGGAGTCTCTGTAGTATATCCACACAATCTGCATGATGCATCTTCCAACATTTTCATAAGCATTTTTGTCAAGTTTTTGTCAGAATTATATGTGACTAGTAAGTGAATAAATGGCAACTTTACACAACTTTTAGGAACTTTTAATTTCAGTGATATATATATATATATTTATTCATTGAGGTTTTCATTTTATATACAAAAATTATATAAGAAATAAATGAAGGAAAAAGGATCAAGAAAAGATCACTTAAATAAATAATTTAGTTTATACCTTTCCCTTTCCAAAAAACCCAAAAAAAAACCTACCTAAACACTATATGTACACATATTATGTATACATAATATCCCAACTAAATAAAATCCTTCATCATAAATAATTTAAAACACACATACATGCATTTTGTAATTTTGATGGCAATAAGAGCCTTGGAATTTAAAAACACTAATTCCAACGCCTTCGTCTTTCCCGCAGATCCCTTTCGTTTTGAAAGCCCAAACAAAACCAGTGCTTTTGTGAATTTTGATTCTTGGTCATCTAGTACCTTTACATATAAACAAATGAATACTTTTAGAATTAGAACACTGGGACAATCCACGAAAGCGTGAATAGAGGAATTAAAAGTTTTTCCACAATTTTTACATGCAGCATTATAAAAAATGAGGCCAGCCGAGATTTGAAACTGCGCTTTTAATTTTTTGTCGTCATAAATATATAGTAAGGATCTCTCTATTTTTATCCCAAGATTTCGGGAGATCTAAAATTTTTATAGAATATTCACATATTCAAATGCCTTGGTATTGGAGGAATGTGGTTCTTAGCAGTCCTAAAAAAACGGAGAACAAAATTTACCCTCTCAAATACGGAATCAAGGTATTTTGGAAGGTCATTAACAGTCAAAATAGATTTATTTATAGCCATACAGTCTAGGCAGTTCGGATCCTCAGTATTGTTGAAAAAATGTTTCTTAGCTACTTTCTTTTGATGAATTATATCTATGGTAGTGTTCGACTCATACCTTGGCGTTCCATACCATCAAGCACGATGAGCAGCACCCCTGAAAACGAGAATTTCTCGACTGATCCGTTTAATAAAATAGTAACCATCATCAAAGCATGTATTTGATATTTTTTGATGTATGACTAAAAAATACTATGTTCATAATTATTCCTACCGTATCCCCCCATATGTTTTAATAGTTAATATTGATAGTTTTTAATGACTGCTTCTAGACGATTTTTGTAGGATTCAACAAGCTTCCTGCATATGGTGAATGGAATTATGGCCACACTTATTTGGCAAAGGCGTCAAGCTGGCTAAAAATATTAGGTTAGTAGACATCACTCTTGTCTTCAAGTCTCACTACAAGTTCTCCATAGGATTCCACTCTGGACATGGACATTGCCATTCTAGTATGTTGATATTGTTATCTGAAACAATTTCTTCACAACTTTAGCATTGTGATTTGGATCAATATCCTGATGGTACGTCTAGTTGTGACAAAGCTGGAGTTTGCCACCAGACTCCATCAAGTTTTCATCAAGGATCCTGATGAAATCCTCCTTCTTCATGATTCTTTGGGCCTTAATGAGGTTCCCTGTGCCAGTTGAAAAGAATTATCAGTATGCTACCACTACCATGCTTCATGAAGGGCAGTGTTTTTCAGCTTGTATACTTCTCCTTTCTTCCTTCAGACATACCGGGTGCGATGACTGAATCTTTACACTTTTACTCCTAGAACATAATCAAGGTGCATATCAGCATCCAGTTGTAATAGGGTATTTCAATGAAATAAACCAAACTAATATGATATTTTGCTACCAAAAATCATCTATATATAACACCTAGCCAGAAATATTGAGTTCCAAGCGGCCACGGAAGGTCTTGCACCCATGGCAGTTGTAGTGACTAAACATGGCATCTCCTTGCTAGTTTACAGTGTTCTTGAGGTTGATATTTGGGAGATGGGCAGTGAAGGCCTTGGAATTAGCATGCACCTAAAAAGGGAAGTCCGGTGGGTTGGCATCTGGTGAGTAGGAGGCCACATTTCTTTGGCCAGAAAGGCAAGTTGTCCTCTTATCACTTGTAGGCCTTTTTGGACGTATGTGCCGACACACCATCCTGCTGGAAAATCACGTTCCTGTCCGGATAGTTGGTCTGGACCAATAGTAACACCTTCTCCTCTGTTTGTGTCTTGCCAGTGTCATAAAGTGCGCTCACCGAAATTTGTTGGTCATGTTGAGATGGCATTTTCTTGACTTTTATAACACTTACAGAAGATTTATTTTTTTATTTATTTTTATTATTTGACCGGAACATTTTTTACCAAATTCACGAAAACACTTGAATTATCTAGATAATAAAAAATGTCAAGATATTTTCCCCGCATCCGGTACTGAACATATATGTGGGCAAATAGTTATAACATCGTCTCATTAAACCACAAGACAATTCACTAAAATTTGAGGTCTTGTTTCAGATAACCTTAGCATAGGCCAGGCGAGTGTCTACATGTTTTTTTCCTCTGCAGTGGTGGCTTCTGCGGCCTACATCCATGGAGACCTCCTCTGTGCAAGACTCACTCAATAATGAACCGTGATACCTTTATCCCTACTTGGTCAAGCGTTTCCATCATAGTCTTCTTTGCTGTCCGGGGGTTCTTGTTGACATCTTGGCATAATTTTCGGGCAAGTTTGGGGGACTCCTTATGCTTCGTGCCTCGCCACTGAAGTTTTCAATAATGATAATTAGCTAGTGCTTGTTAAATATGCTCTTGACGGTCGACACAGGGACATCATACGGCTTTGAAATGACCTTGTAACCTTTCATTTAGTGTAGGCATTCACAAGGCTGTCGCAGGTCCTCACTGAGCCCCTTCATCTTGACCATGATGACCAAAAATTGAGTCTGGCGGGACGACTAATACACCATTGATACTGTTCTGGCAAGATGGGTTTTGCTTATTTTGTTTAAAATTTGGTCATCAGAAGAGTTTAAAATATCTGGGAAAAACTTTAATACAAAGACCAACACGTATGACACATTTTTATTGCTATTGTTGTCAGTAGTATTAACATTTTAAACATAGCATTTTTTGGGTATCCATCAATAAAATACCAATGAAATCAAAAGTTCCTTAAATTGGGTATTAAAAAAAATTAACAGGGGTATGAATAATTTTGAACATAAGTTTATTTTTATTAATGTTAGATGAAAAAGTGTTGTTACTAATCTAAAAGGTGTAGTGCAGTTTCACATAAATGACGTCATACATTGATGACAACATAACTTGATTGATTGTTATTGCCTTTTAAAAAGTAGGAAAGGGAGGATAATGACTTTCTCTATATTTAAGCATTAATTTTATATACCTTTATTTGGGCATGGTTCTTCAAATATCTATTAAAATTATTTCACTTAAATTATAACCTGAAATTTAGGAACTGTAATTGGAAACTTTTTCACCTCGAAAATAAATAATGAGAACAATGTAATATGAATAAAGTTTAGATTTTTTACCATTGATATCTAAATCTGTTTAATTATTTGAACTATTTTTAATGCTAACAAATGCTCATGATGATAGTTTGAATAACCCTTGATTAATATAATTTTTTAATATTTCAAGTTGCTTAAAATAAATATTTAGAGTTATATTTATGTGAGTACTGAATGTCCTTTTAGAGATTTAAAACAAAGTAAAAAATTACTTTTTCTCTAAAAAAACCTTTTTTTATTTTTTACAATATATTAGTAGAAAATCTAACACTGGGGGAAAAGTAATTTCGTATTTTAGCCCCTTTTTTATAATTAACTATATCTTGTTCATTACTAGTCGCAAAATATCACACGATAAAGGGTTAAAAGGCTTGAGTGTGAATAAAAAACACTTGTGAAAGTATTGCACTTGGTCAGTTCAATTGTGGGTTATAGTGCGTCGAGGATGGAGGTCATAGAGGAATAAATTTGCCATATATTACTTTTTTACTATTCGAAGGAAAAAAGCATCGAAAGCAAAAAATAAAATTTGCAATTTAACAGAGGGATGCTATTCTTTTGATTTTTATTGCACAACAGTTGTTCGAGCGATTTTTCCTCAAGCTCAATTTTGGCCTCTACTGTGAACAATTCCACTGTTAAAAATCTGGCAATTGAACAAAAGTGAACAGCATTCGTGAATAGGAAAAAAAAGGCATTATCAAAACAATGCTGGACGGCACACATCTTTTATGACGCGCCAGAACCATGTTATAACTCGTTAATATTTTTTTGTACGCAGTGGTGCCTATTCATTTAGAACTTCGACGAGTGAACTCGTTATTTTGGTAGGTAGATGTTTTATTACCTCCACATGTATCATATTTTCAAATCAGGTTGTAGCAACCTTTCTCAGTGGATGCAGCTTCTTATTATACTCTTGCCATTGGATTGACCTGAGATTCCTTCATAATTTGGGTTCTGTTTCAATTTCAAGTTTAAACATTAAATATTTATTGTCAGAAATTGATTGTTTTTTTCGGAAATACCCCACAGAGAGACATTGGGAATCATGTAGTCGTTGACGAAGGTTAATCTATAATTGAGGAACCTTTACCTCCTAAAAATGTAAACTATTTCCCCTCGTTGCATATCCTCAATTCAAGTGATGTACGCATCTCTTCTATTTTTTACCACTCTTATTTGTAGTTTCAGCACCCCATAATGTGCTATGTGTATTAGTATCCATACCTATCAAAATGGGTCTGCGCTCTTCTTTACACTTTTGTATCAATTTTTCAAGCAATTAGAAGGCACATTATAACCTTCTATCCGCGTAGTATAATACCACAACAATCCTCTGTTTCTTCAACAATGTTAGTGTAACTATATGTCCATTACAATAATCAATTAATATCACCGGCTTTAAACCTTTCAAAACAATAATACCCACCCTCACGCTTGATCCTGTGGAAGATTGATCAAAAAAATTGTCATAACAAAGATGCCTATGGCTTATTTTATTATTCTTAGTATAAATTTTTTCATAGGGCTACTAATATTTTACATAGTTTAAAATTTTCATAGTTACATGAAAATCTTTTTTGACAAGTATTTTTTTTTTCAACATAAAACAAATCATAAAAGATTATTTATTATTGCTTTTTGTTTATAAATATAAACTTTTCTTTAATGTTTTTCGTTAAAACGATAAATAATGTTATATCTGAAGACAAGCAGTAGACTTTGCTCTTTATATATGCATACATGAAAGTATCTAAATTGAATCTGTGTTCCTAAATGTTACACATAATTGCAATTAATCATGAAAGCAGATTTGTTAGTTTTTATCTATAAAACAATTAGATAAAAAAGATCAATTTAAATGCTGCTTTAAAATAAATTAAATTTTTTACTTACATTTAGAATTAATTTTCAATTGTACTATTGTATTTTAAGATTAAGTTAAGTTTATTTTGATCAGTGACGATGTTACAAACTCCTAACTGTCGATTTATTGTTATTATAGGTAGTTTATAAAAAAAATTATTGATAATAAAAGTTATTCAGGGTGACTCAGGTAAATTGTACTACCTTTAACTGTATCCTAATCAATAAAGGAAGCTCGTAGAGGTCTGAAATTTTATTTACATATTCTAATAATATAAGAGAAAAAAATCATTCAATATATCGGCCATATTAATTAATCTTTCACTTAAAGGACTATCAGGCCTTTACCACGTTCATATGGGATACTTTATCAAAGTACTTGATGACAGATGCCATCAAGGAGTCTTTTATTAAGAGAAAATTTATTAAATGTTTGTTTTCTGATATAAATTTTATGTCATTGTGTTTTTCCTCATATTATGCTTGTTTGTCAATAAATGAGTCTTTTTTAGTATGAATAATCCATTATGTCTAGTGATAATTATATAGGAAAAGTGATTATCAATTTTTCATTTGAATCGTCGCCATGTGTATACATTTTGGTCTTTTTATTACCTGTTTTGTCTCTTGTTCGAAATCAGTATATTGTGAAATTTTGTTTGTGTATGGATTGAAATTGTTTGCCATAATTTCATTTTTTGTTCAACAGAAAATAGTCATTTAATGTGTTTTTTAGTTATACACATTATATATTTAATTATAGAATTTCAAAGGAACATTGAGCACACTCTGTCAATAAAGTCCCTTGTCATGAGCTGCCACTCCTTCTCCACAGAGGACTTCAGGTAAGTGACATTGTTGTGGCGTGATATCCAGGCCCTAGACGAGACTTGTCACCAGATAGAGTAATCCAAAGGATTCAGATCAGGGCTCTAGGGAGGACGGAAGTTCTTTGATTAAAACTCCTTGCTCTCTTCCATCCACGCTTGCACAACATTGGCTGTTTTGGCGGGTGCCCCATCCAGCTAAAAAACATAGGACGCCTTTCCCGATTACTTGAAGATCTTGAAGACCAAGGTACTCCCATAGGTCCTCAAAATCTCC
Organism: Lepeophtheirus salmonis; assembly: GCF_016086655.4. NCBI lineage: Eukaryota > Metazoa > Arthropoda > Copepoda > Siphonostomatoida > Caligidae > Lepeophtheirus > Lepeophtheirus salmonis. Next base: position 165,330 of record NC_052138.2, read on the forward strand.
AAGAAGTCGGACTAGGCGTCCTCCGTCTTCCAACAGGATGGGCCTCTCCTATCCGTCTTGTATACGTGGTGGACGTCTTCAAAACAAACAACCCCAGTGGTATACTTGTTGAATACGGGGTCTACAGTGAATTTCTTTTCATCAGAGAAGAAGATCTCACGTTTACCATGATGTTTCATGTTGTATAGGAGGCGTTTGGCGTGTGTTGCTTCCATTTTTCTTTACAGAAATTATAGAGGCAATTTGCAATAGCTCATTCGACGGCTAAATATGTCAACTGTTGCATGATTCATCGGAAATTAACAAATTACAATAATTTTACCTCCAGAAATTAATCAATAGTTGTGGTAATCCATTTGGCACGACTCCGTATTAAGACAAAGTATCCTGGAGGCAAATTAGGATTAAAGGAAGAATGTCTTAAGGCGAAATAGTTTTACAAAATGTACGCAGGCATAATAAATTTAGGTAAAATTACAATGGGCTTATATATTTTTGCGTATATATAGTAATGTCTGTAGGATTTTCAATTTGTATAAGTACTTTGTTCAAGTTTACTGTATATAGTGCTCCTTCATGTAGACCATAAACATATTTTTATCTATGAAATAACAATGTAGTCGTTTTAATGAAACTATTAATTAATAGAGAGCACTATAAAGATTAAAATACTAAATACCAAATCATACCAAAATATAATTTTTTTTTTCAAACTTTTATTATCATTCTGTCATTCTTGAGGGCAGAGCACATATAAATTGGCCTAAGTATTGAGTAGTTTCGTGTGAGCGTGCCCGCATGAACACCAGGGAATAAGACTGATAATTTCTTGAGGAGTTATCTTCCATATTACTAAAGAAAAATGTGTTTTATAGTCCCAAAGATAATTAATTACCATAGGCAATGCCGGATACCTCCACAAATAAATATCAATTATAATTTATTATTTGTTAAATATAATTTGACATGTAAAGATAATCATAAGAATCGTTTTACTTATTTCTGGTAAGAAACAACATTATTTATGGCTTTTATATAGTCACAGTATTAGAAAAAGTCAATATTAAATTTACAGAAAACAATCGCAAAAAAATGTTCGAGGAAACAGAATCAAAAATAAGATCTGGAAAATAACTTGATGTTTTGATTAAACCAATTTAAAAAAAAATATAATACTTATTTAATTAATACGTAAAAATAAACATTAACAATCAAGAACACATCTTCAAAAATTATAAAAATTTAAATGTATGCTATATTTTTTTGTGTAGTGTAACTTGTTCAAAAATAGACATTGCAATCATGTTTTGCAATTTATTTGGAGCCAATTCTTCACGAAAGGTCCACTTCCCCGCCCAGCCCTAATTTATAAAATTTTGATTGGAGCTATGACAAACATATCTATATGATAATGTGAGTGAATTAGACGTTTCATTTTCCATTTTTGAACGTTAAGGCTTCATCTTGGATATGTGTGGTTCCATTAAGAATTCATGAGCATTTTCAAAATCAATAAAAAAGTTATCATTTTTTGAAATCTATTACATAACTTGGAAAAACAAGTTCTTGCTTTTACATTTTCTAATAAAAAAAATACGAGTAATTTTAATGTATAAAATTTTGATAAATATTAAGTTAATCCATATTTTTTTATGTTATAATATATACAAATATCTTTTTTTTAAGCTTCACCTTAACAGCATCAATGTAGTTTATGTTTTTAATTATATTATATTATATCTTAACATCTATTTCATTTCTAAATCTTTTACTTACTAAATTTAAAAACTATAAACTTTTTTTTTACCTTATTGGTATTATAAGAACATTGGGTTTTACCAATTTCATTGGCTATAACTTTTTTAATAATGATTCAGAAATGTTTTTAATTTTTTAAAATAAACATTTATATCTGTTTTTTCATTTATTTTATCGTCAAATTGATCTTTTTAAAGTACATATCTTATTTAAACTGATTTTAGTCTTGGTAATATTTGACACGATCAGGTTAACTAAGTTTTTAATAATTTAAAAAAGGGAATCGTTATAATTTGAGGGTTTTTTATGTCTTGGATATTTGTGTTCTTAATTCGCATATTGTTTAAAGAAAATAATCCATAAGGAATTGAATTATTGGATTACAAAATTGGGTTAGCAAATTCACTTGTAAGTAAATACAGTAGTCGAATGCAATGAATGCAATCAAGCCAAACATCACTCCCAGAAATCATTCATCAATCTATTGCAATCCACCTACCCACAATTATATCGACGAGAAGGAAAGGTAAAACTCATATTTAATGTAAGACATGCTTAGTATTTTTATGTATTGTTTCTTAACAAAATTCAAGGAATTACGTTAGTGATTATCATGCTAAAAAAATAGTTATTTATTTATGATTATAATTTAAATTTATTTATTTTTATTTTAAATATAGAAAATGTTTATGTGTTATGAAATAATTATAAGAATGAAAAATGTTTTTTTGTGTAACATTATGTATTTGTCTTTCAACCCATCGGGACAATAGGGACCTAGACATGCATATTTATGTCTAGAGTGATGAGTGACTCAAACTTGGTTTTTCCTTTTTCAAGTGACTTAAGAAATAGTTTTTAGAAACATCAATTAAATTAGTAAGACACAAAGTTTATTGAATTTTACAATCAACTTTCTTTTTTCTCGAGGCAAAAGAAAATATTTATGGTTTATTTTTCATATTGCTTTAATGAATTCTCTTTTTTTCAAAAGAACATTTTTTTGGTTTTTTATCCAGGGGTTCATATTTAATTTTGAGTAACCTTTTAGGAAGTAAAACTTTTTTAATCTCTAAAAGGACCTTTCCTAACAATGTGCAATTCATCAAAATTGTTTGGCATCGATTAAGTCCTGGATCTCATTAGCAAATATTTTCAAAAATATGATTCACAGAAAATCCATTGAGAGTTTCCTTTAATCTGTGGAGGTACGTGATCAAGACAACCCCTTTTACAGCCAAGTCTTTTTGAAGCGCATACCAAGACAAAATTATGACATTGATTGATATAAAAATGAAACCAACCCTTTCCAAATTTGTCTCAAGACCTCACACTGATCTTGAAACTGCATAACTATCTTGATCCTTGCAAAAGAATGTACTTTGGGGACCCTATATCAAGACATTAGCAAAATATTTAGTGATCAATACTGAGATTATTCTAAGACCTTCAAAATTTTTTATCAAGAAATAAGACTGATCTAGAAACTGCATGACTAACTTGGTCGGTGTTGTAATGATCCTATAGGAATCTCAAATCGTGGTGTAAAGACACATGACATCTCTAACTTTAACCAACATAAACACATCAGATCAAATTCAATATATCACAACTTTTCATTCAATGAGAAAAGTGGTTAATATATTTTTTAACAAAGTATTTCTTCAAAAAATCTATGCTACTGCTAAGCTAATATTGACATAAAATGAGTGATTGGAAAATAAGATAATTTAATAGATGATGTTGATATAATGTGTAAAGAAAAAATGTATCGTGATAATAGATGGATGCGTTTAAAGAAATTGCTCGAGATGAGAGGTTTTTTTAAATTATTTGATATTAAATTCTCTTATATATTAGGAAAGAAAATAAACCAATGTTTCGAAATAGACTGTTTTATAATTGAAATAAAGCTATAAACTAATATTATAAATTAGTATAACTGGATATTAAATATATTTTCTTTCAAAGAAGTTGTTTTCAACATACAAAAAGAGTTAAGATACTTTAAATATTATCATCAAAAATCTTAAAAACTAGAGTTGAAAAGACAATTGGTTTACTGATTTGCTATCAATGTATCAAGTTCCTTTGCAATTAGTAATTTTACATAAAATGTACTTTTTTGTTCACTCGTTTGATTATTTTTAAATATGTAAATGACATAAGAAAAATAATTTTGTCACTGATTTAAGAATAGTAAATTAAATAAATCCCTTTTAACGAACAATATCTTAATGAATGTATAGGCAAAAATTACTTATTTTTAAAGTCAAGATAATGGCAATTAACGATTTGTTTATTTCAACTAAAATGACAATGTCATTTTTCAACAATCAAGCTTGAGCATTTTAATGCATGCCCAAGTGGTCACCCATGTATTTTAACTATGAGTTCAAACCGAGTCGAAAGTCAGATGATAGTTATGATAAAGTCCAAAAGTGTAAGTTTTTATAAACGTTAATGGGTAAATAATATAGAAATACAATGAATATAATAATTATTTATGAGTTTTATGCCCTCTAAACCTCAATAAAGATGTTGACACGGCAGTGGAATTCCTGACAGAGCATGGCCACGTATGACTCCTTCATTGCCACTATCAGCCTTTTTCTTCAAATACTGAATATCCATGACTACAAAGTTAGGATGTTTTCCGTCAAAATAACCTTTCCTTTTGTTGGACTTCGTCATTTCTGCTGGAACAATTTCTAATAAATTTCACACTAGGACTTTTCAACTCATGATTAAGCCATAAAAGTAAACCTATAGTTTGTAAATTCCTCACAATGTTTTATTTTCCTGAAACTTGTCTCATGATAAATCATGGGTCATCTAAAAATTTACAAATCTCATCTGAAATGCCTTCTGGTATTCAAACTTTAACAGATCATAAAAAAATGATAAAAAAAGATATGTAGATCTTAAAAAGCATATATTAAACAAGTCAACAAAAATATCTCTTATTTTATGGAAGCAATTGTTGTAGTATTTTAGACGTTGATTTGAAATCCATAATTAATTTTATCATATCACATATGCTTTTGCAGATTTTTATTTTAAATTGTCTAGTTATGTTAGAAAATTAAAAAATTATACTCATTTATTTTTCCGTCCAAGGAAAAGTTGTGATACAATTAATTTGATCCAATGTGTTTACGTTGGTGAAAGATAGAGATGTCATGTGTCTTTACATCACGGTTTAAGTTTCCTATAGGGTCGTTACTGCACTGATCAAACTTGTCATGCGTTTTCACAATCAGTCTTATCTATTCATATCAATTTTTGAAAGTCTTTGTTTAATCTCAGTATCGACCACTCAATATTGCCTTAGAATTGGGTACCCAAAGTCTTGGGGCTAAATAGGGTGTTCTTGAACATGTCTTGGATCACGGCAGATGTTAAACAAATTCTACATGTCTTGATAAGAATCATATATAAACTAATTTAAAACGTTGTAGAAGATAGGTCTAGAATTTAACAACCCTTGAAAAAACTGTCCTTCAATTATGAATTAGGTTCTTAATATCAAAAGGTTGTTATCAATCTTCTAGTGATGTTATTCCTAGGTTTCGGAACTCAGAGAGTGGTAGGGATAAAAACAACTTAATTCCTATTAAGAATAAAAGACTAAGAACATAAAAATATATAAATATATTATTGATGAGGATGAGGAGGTAAATTTATATATATGTTTTCAGTCTTTGTAATCTTGTTATAAATTATATATTGAAATATTCAATAATGCTCAAACTATGTGGCATCTCTCATATATGCTGAATTTTAGCATAGGAGTGGTGTTCTGAGGCTTTCAATTCAAAGTGCTAATTGTATGTAACAAAATGCTGAAATATAAGGGTATGTTCTACTTTTAGAAAATTAATTTCCTTTACAGAAGCCAAAATAGATAATTGTATCATTTTGGCCTTTTTACCATACATAGTTATTTGTTGTATATTTAAAAAAACTTATTTGCACTTTCTTGCTACAAATCATTCAATGTTTTCTTTAGATTACAGCTTTAGTTTTATTTTTAAATCTTAATTTAATTTAAAAAAATTGAATGTTTGGAAGATTTCGTAAAAGTTGTCGTCAATGATTGTACATTATTTAATGTTATGTCCTCCAAGGATATTAGATGCCCACAAATACGTTGGTATAATTGAAGGAAATATTACAAAGAAGTATTTCTTTGCTAGAAAAGGAATAAAGATCCATCACACATTCACCTTCAAATATATTTTTCTGGATTTGTACACTAAAAGGATGGTCTGCTGGTAAACAAACACTTTTTGTAAACTTATTAGAACATGGAATTTTGTCTAGTAAATTGCGTCCCTCGATTCCTGAAGAGTATATTTTAAACACAACTAAATTGCCAGAGATAATTGATAAAGAATATATTTATATTAGCTTTCTTGTAATAAGATATAGAGGGAGGGATAATTCACATTCTGAACTTTCAAATTCTCTATTAGGTTGAACTCATACCTTATTGTCATCTTTATAACTAAGTTTAAATATTTAATGAAAATATAACTCTAATAATGTTGATTTACTGAGGTAAATTTATATTCAACTTCCAATATTATTTAAGATTGATATATGCGTTAAGATATCATTTAAAAAATTTAAAAATGTTAATAAAATTAAAGTCGTTAAAATTTTTTGGTCATATCTCTTTGACACATTATTCAAATTCCATAATTCTTAGAAATTTCTCTCAAGGTAAAAATAATATATCATAATCTTAGGAGAGAGTAGGATCGAACGACAATTTAGATGAGATCTAAGCGGTTTGGAAGACAGATTTCTTTAGTCTAAAGCATACCAGTTTCTCGAAAAAAAACATTAATATAAAAAAGCAAAAGCCATTAGCCAGCAAATCGAAACTCATTTATCCATTGACAAAATAAGTCAGCTGTCGAGGATGGTAAAATGGACAAGTGACCTGGTCAATTTAGGCTTACGTTTGAATTTCATAAAAAGTTTGCATTTTATTTGGCTACAATTTCGAAAAAGGGCAAAGATTTAATCTATCTACAGAATTTACGTTCCCTTATAATGCAAATTTCCATTTATAAAATTTATTCATATATCCTCCAAAATTGCATTAAAAAAGTGATAAATACAATCATACATTCTTCATAATATGGTTTTTTCGAGAAAAAAATTATGGATTATGTTCCTTTTACACAGCAGACTGTCTTATAATCGGAGACCGACATGGCCATCAATTTCACTAAGGCTTTTGATAATGTATTGCATCAACATATAATGTGCACCCTCTAGAGAAAAGGATTTGTTCATCACATGATTTGCATGGTTGGTGTTATCTTATCAAAATCACAAACATTACACACTGATCCATATTGCGGTATTCATACAAAAATTGTTGATAAGACATAGTTCTTATGTTGTGATGAAAATGGTCAACCAGTTGGAATTACAGCTTGGTCAATATGTAGTCTTGGATAATCTATTTACAACTATTTTCGTTCTCAAAGAAATGAAAAAATGAGATTCGGTGCTACATGCATTCTAAGGGAAGATAGGCAACAGAAAGCTCTATTGATTTAAAAAGTCAACATGATGGAAAAGGAACGAGGCTATATAGAGAAAGTTTTACGGAAAATATTTCACTTGTTAAATACAAAGACAACAGGCCTATTATGGTACCCTCAAATAAGTATCATAAACATCAAGATGGGATAAGTCAAAAGAAAGCACATAAATGTCGAAATGCCAAACTCAATCAGTATTTAGAATAGACTCATGGGTACTGTTGATCTTTTTGGCCAAAACTTGTCGTCTTATAAAGTGAGAATTCGATCCAAAAAATGGTGGTGGCCAATTTTTGCATAGAGTGTAAATGCTCAAACCGTTTGTGCCAATTAGTTTTCAATCCTGATTTTAATGAGAACTTACTGAAGAAAGTAAGGGGAACATCAATTCTATTTACCAGTTGAGCTTCTGAATTCGCCTTCACCAAGATGGCGAGATCATAAGCATACAAATCCAGTAAATGGCGTTCCTCAACAAGAAGATGTCAAGAACTTCGTACTTACGTAATAAAGTGGATGTCAATAATGCCATAGCTGCAACAAACAGGAGAGGAGAAACTGGCCAGCCCTGTCTACACTTCTTTCCCAAATCAATTGTTTTAAATTGTATTAAATTAAAAGATATGATTGATGTTCCATTATAAAAGAGAGCATGTATGGGGTTGAAAAAAGTCGAGGTAAGTACTTATTCACAGCTCCGAGCATGAATGAATGGGGAATTTTGTCCAACGCCTTTCTAAAATTACGAGCAATGAGTACACCATACTTTTCCGTATACTTTAACGAATCTATAGATGCTTGAACATTTCTACTAACATCCGCAATGTCTATGTACTTAAAAATACTTTTTTTCTCAGGCCCAATTTCTCAATCTAAATAGATTCTATTTGCCTAGAAATAGTACCTGCCAATGTCCCAAAAGATTCCTTCAAAATTGTCATGGGTCTCCAATGGCTGAATTTTGTTCCATTCCGCTGCCATTTATCAACTTTTTTATGTCTTCTTGAAACTGCTTCTCGCTCTTCTTTTTTAAATTAGTTTATGACAGTGTGATGTCTCGAATAATTTTTTGGGAATATTCTGGTGAGCTTATTGTAGGAGAAAGATGGAATTAATGAAATTCTTGATACATTACTGAGAGATGCCTCATACACTTCTAATTTCAAGATCCACTTCAGAATTTTAAGAACTTTCTTTGTTGAGACAACCAAAAATTATAATTCTAAAATTTTGTGATCAGACGATGATTCGAATCGGTTGGAGGCTCCGTCGGAAACAAAAAAAGAAACGAAGAAATAAAAGCATGATCTATCCAAGAAGAACAAAGACCCATCCTCCATGAAACTAAATCTTCCTTTGGGCTTGACATTTTAATAGCATCAACCAACTTGGGCTCATGAATTAATTTCAGAAGGATCGAGAAGTTTGAGTCACTGTTTTTGTTTGTCAATATCTACGTTTAAGTCACCAATCAAGATACAAGGAAGTGAATCACTTTTGCAATTTTTTATAATCGCTTGAAAACAAAAGGATGACTTGACGTTAGGTCCATACGCGTTGATGACATAAAATTCAAGCGTCCTCGTAGATATTTAGATTTTGTCCCAGTCGTTTTTGTGGTAATATTCTGTAACAACCATTGAAGTTCCTATATACTTGGTATATAAAAGTCAAAACTCCCCGTGAGGGACTTGAACAGGTGTAATAAACGTTTTAATTACTAGGAAAGCAGAAAGGACATGAGTTGTTGCAAGTAGACGATACTCTTGATGGAATATCCTGTACGCAAATTATGTCAGGCCTTGAATTCAAAATTGTTTTCATCAATTCATGTATGGTTCTCCCCTCTTTTCCACCTCTCGCATTTATCGATATCACTTTAACATTCCTATGTGTCCTCTGAGATCTAAATTACACGGTCCATACTAGAAGTCATCCAAACTAGTTTGAATCGAATTATTTTCAAGAGTAGTAGAAGGCATACTGCAGTCTAGATTAAATGTCAAAGAAATCAGGAACGACTAATAATACAACAACTATTTATCTTTATGAACTTTAACAGGAGTTACACGCTTCTTTGGTTTCTCAGTTCCATTGCTATTTCTTCTTTACTTTGTTGCTCTTTTTTTCCTAGGTTCCAGTCCTTCTTCATTTTTATTTTCCGTTATTTATAAGTTGGGCTTATATTTTTGATCATCTTCATATGATCATGCCATTTTACAGATCAATTAATACATTTCCTTTCATAATATCCGGTCTTATAAAATTTTGCAAAGGTTATATCCTGGTTAATCTAAAAGGAAAAAAAAATTAAAACCCTAATGTGAATCCAACCAGGTTTTCATTCCTTAAGGTACCTTTAGCGTCCCATCTAGGAAACAGCAATCCCTAGCTGGGACAACTATCTGTCCAAAATCTTTCATGTGGGGAATGTATGCAAATACTTTTATCATAAATAATTGGATTTCCATCTCCGTCCTTATGTTGGGCCTTTAGACCCCAAACAGTTCCTTAAAGTCCAATTCCCTTCATCTTTTCTAATAACCAATTTATGTTCAACATATGCCAAAACCACTCCAAAATCCATTGTCTTCTTTAGTTATAAAACAACAATCTTTTTTATATCCAGGAAATACTCAAATTCCCTAAACATTTTTTTCTCTAAAATTTAAGAATTATAAAAACGATATTCTCAATATCAGAGTTAGTAGGTCTGTTAGGAAATTAGTCATCTACAATAGACTTCAGGTCTATAAAAAGCCTGTTTTTTATTGGGTTTAGATGCCAAGTTCTTCCTTAGAGCTTGGAAATAGTTATTTCTGACTGTATTTCCATCTGAAGACATACTCATATTAGCACTAATATTTATATATTTTTTTTTCCTTTTCAATATATTATCAGGTCAGGGAATGATAATAGTATAAAACGCTCTTTTTCAGATATTTCGCTGATGGTGAGGAAGAAGACCAAGTGCTCTTGATGGATGATGTTGACACTCTTTTAGACAAAATGAAGAAACAGAAGAATAAACTCAGTTCATACTTTAAGAAAATCCACAAAGAAAAATCGCAAATTCTAGACCAAACACCCAGTCAGAACACTAAAAAAGGCCCTAAAATAATCAGTCAAACTTCAAAATTTGATAGATATTGTTTTCTACTTGAGAAGCTATCTTTAAAAGGCACTAATCGAATAATTTATACACTGCTGAAAAACAACGCACCTTCACACTAGCAATACATAAACACGTCCCTATGTTGAATATTTATAAAAAACTTAAAACCCAGAGGGGAAAAATATACTTGTTAAATTTATAGGCCCTTCTTGCAAAAATACTATTGTTAAAGATTACTAAAGTGAACAGTTGATGGCAGTGGAATTTAAAAGTTAGTAACAAATTTTAGAGGTTCACATTTTATTTTTTTTCAATTTCCCAAGTTTAAAATTTAAACAGGAAAATCAATAAAACATTTTTTAACAAAATCATAAAAAAATAACTTCCAGCCAAAACATTTTCTTATAGTTTCACCTTCAGCTCTTAAAAATTGCCTATAACTGAGGCCTACATCCATTGCAGGTCTTGACATCGTAGTCATACTCAAGATTGATCCTCTCCTTCTTGATGAAACACTCTAGAGACTGGACACTCCTGTGACGAGTAGCACACACCAAACATCCAGCATTCCAATGGTTTGACATCTGGAGAAGAGGTCAGCCACATGCTAAGGTCCCTAAAGTCTGGTAATTTGCCTCTCAGGAAGGTATGTGTCTTAGCGCCGAGATGATACAGAACTCCGTCTTTGTGAAAACAAAGTTAGTACCGTTCTTTTCTCTGTCAGAAAAAAGTAACACATTCCAGAAGTTCGATGTAAGGATCTGGATTCAGACGCTCCTTCCTTTCAACAAGAATAAGAGGGGAAAATTCGCATGTGCTGGCCACAATGCCCAAGACCATGGTGGTGGCGGATAAGTCCATTACATAATAAACAGTCGTACAGCTTCAACCAAACTTCGTGGATATGGAAATGGGGAACATGGAGCGTGAGAGAAGCTTTAAAATTTTACTCTTTTGGTTAGTTTTGTTTCAAATGAGTGGAAACTGTATATAATCGTGAGTTACACAGCCTCTCTTTCAATTTGAGGACAATCGACGAATAAATTTACAAGTTATTAAAATTTAAATTAAATTTGTGAGTAAAAAAGATCAATCCTGAACTATTTTAATATTATATTTCTATTCTAAATTACATAGTACTTCTTTTTTTTCTTTTTTTTTTTACGATATGCTTCGAACTTAAAATGCAGGAATTTTTTATTGTTATTGTAACATTATTTAATAACTGTAGTGTATGTTTTTTTATTTTTACAATGAAATGATTAAATAAAGGATTTGCTGTGGAGTAAGTTTTCACGTATGGATTGGAATTAAAAGTAAGTTAACATTTATTATAGTAATCGATCATTTTTTTTTTTTTTTGTAATATTACATATCTCTAACAAATGTAAGTTTGAAAGTATGACAATTCTTGTCAAAATGATGAAAAAAGAAAATATATGTAATAAAACGAAAATGACTTAAATCAACATAAAAATAAGAAGCAAATACTATTTGATGTTTATATTTATTCATACATAAATATACACAAGTTGTACGATTTTTCAAAGTGTTCTATAAGGAAAATACAAAATAAAGCAAACACAAATTTGTTTGCAAAGTATGTGTATATTTTAGCTACTGTAAAAAAAAGCATAAACAGCTCTTCGTTTTAATACTAATCTAAGTATACAATGTACATACATAAACTAAGTCAAAGTATACCAATTGCAAAGGTGCGGAAAAATCCTTATTAACCTCTTATGTCCAACCTATAAAAAACCTCTTTAGTTTTTTGTCAAATTCTTGATTTATTAAATTTATCAACCAATTGAGGATCAAACTTCATATTTAAACTAACATTGGTTTTGAGAATATTACATTTTTATTCATAAATAACTAGCTATAGTATCCGGCATTGGCTGGAGTAATTAGACGTTGGCTACAACACAGATTTTTCTACAATAGTATAGAAGATAACTCTCAAAGAAATATTCAGTGTTATTTTTTCTGGTTCTTATGAGCACGCTCAGACGTATCCACTCAATAATTGTATCAATTCATACATTTCCTGTTCTCAAAAATGAAAGAAAAATTATAGGAGTTTGTGAAAAAAAAAATAATAGGTTGACTGATGAGTTACTTTATTCTTAAGAGTGTTCAAACAATAAACAAAATTTATTTAAATAAACCCGGGTTTATATTTCATTTGAATCTGAACAAAGGCAGAAAATGCACACAAATTATGATGTTCTGACATAAGAGATCTTTAAAAAGCACAAGGAAAAAGAATACCCTCGTTATACAAGCACACACCTCCAATATTTCATTAATACGACTGCGCTGTTATTTCTTAGATCCAAATATGTTTATGATATTTATCATGGATCAATAAAATAGTGTGTGGTGTGATAGTGTCTATCGCTCATAGTGATTATTATTATTTATCTTGTTGATATTCTGTCAGTGTATGAAAGTATTTATGTATAAAAGGATTTGTTAGTTTGATCTTACTTGTAGAAGAATAAAGTCGAACAAAAACGAAATTCTAGGTTACAACACAGTGCACCCGCTGACTCGTGTTCATATATTTATGCATTCAGACAGAGAGATTGAGAGACAAAATATAGATAGGAAAAAACTTTTAAAAAATATCTATAAGATCTTGAGACCAAATAAATGTTGGTTCTTGGCGTAATTTGCCTTAAATGTACCGTTATGCCACCCTTCATCTTCAAGCAGGGCCTAAAGGTTAACTTCAAAGTCTACATCAGTGTTCTGCGCACCAAATTCCTCCTTAGATAAACAACATCATGAAAGACCTATTTTTGATCTCTTAGGGAGACAAGGCAACCGTTTACACAACAATATATCACTACATTTTCTTCATTCTGAGAATCTGATGTATATACTGCCAAGTTCCAGGACTCCTTACTTACTGGATTTATTTGATTGAATTACAAATTAATGTTATAATGTTTATTTTTGTGACAATTTTAATAAAATCAGTTTGTTAATAAAGTCATAGTAGCGTTTTACTTTTATTTATCAGCTTTTGAACGTTTATATGTACCAACTTTGATATATTAGAAAGTTCAATATTGGTTTTTAATATGTACATTTACTTTTGTAGAAATCTCTTAATCCTGTGAAAAGGCATTATAATATTTACTAAAATCTTATTTTAAAAGAGTTTTCTACATCAATTTATAACTTCTCATATATTTTTTATTTGTCTAAAGATCAAAGAAACATATTTAAAGTCTTTAAAATAATGAATCTTGCCTTAAACTTAAAAAAAGTTATAAATCCATCAAGATAATAATTAATCAACAACATTGATTAGATTATAACTGCTTCATGGGAATTTTTTTTTTTTTTGGAGAAGTTATATATATTCAAAGTGTTACTGTCCCATTAAAAATAAATATTATAATTTAAGCTAATCCAAAAAAGTATATTTTTCCAACTTTCTCATAGAAAAGGCAGGGAATAGTTGTTGCAACATAGTATGCCCCCTTTTTCTTAAACATCAAAGAGATACTAAAAAGTTTTCCATTGAGTCAAACAGGTCCTATACTTAGAATTCCTCTACAAATAATAATAAATCTCTATAATTCGTAAGCACATTCAGACGTACATACAGTATGTCAATAAATTCATGTCCTCTTTTTTTAAATTTGCCGCTACTCTAAAAAGAAGGAAATATAAAAATAAAAGCAGAAGCAAGTGGGTTTCGAGACTCTTAAAAATTTGGAAGTTAATTGAAGGCAAGGAAGCAAACTCTATGTATTTTCTTTTTTTTAAATTTAGATTTACAAAAGACTTCTAGGATATATGATGTTGTAGAAAGTGAAGTATTACTCCTTAAGCAACCAAAACAGGGCCGTAGGCCAACTTGAGGACAGGAAAAGGCAGGTTGACGTCGCTTTGGTCCTTAGTTTTTCGGCCCGAATAATTCAAAGGTGGTGGAATGGTCACCTTTCCGGGGAGAGCTTCGAGAACAAGGGTGGAGTGGAAGGGGAAAAAAAAACTTTTGATTGTCGCAAAAATAATCATTGCCAATAGTCTTACGAAAAAAGGCCAATCGTTTGGGAAATTAGTGACTTGATTGACGTCAAATGGTCATCCAGTGTCACACAAGACTGTCTTCAAAGCACATGAAGGAATCGGACAAAATGTTGCGAGGCATGTCAAGAGCCATTTTCCAGAAAGGAAGAGCTTTTGCTCATAGCTCTCACGTGATATAAGCATTGCTTCAGACTAACTAAGAATCATTTTGAGCAACAGTATAAACATGTCTCCGATAGAAAATCTATGAGCCATTGCCCAAAATAAGATCAATAAATTACTTCTGTAACCAATGAAGATACTCTCGTCCAAAATGTAAAATTTGTCTGGTCTCAAATTTAAGAAGATACTTTGGATAATTTTATTGCTTTGATCCACGAATGTATTAAAAAATGTATACAACTTAAGGGGGGATATAGTGGGAAATAAAAATATGCTACAATGCTAAAATATACATTAATTTATGTGTGTTTGAAAAAGAGGACATCGTTTTCTTCAAAAAATAATCATAATTACTGCTTTAAAAAAATGACTAGACATGTAAAAACAAAGCCATCTCTCAACATGTTAACAAAACAAACCAAAAATTTACATGGTCACCCTGGCAATTTGAATCATTCTTGTGAGAAGAGAAGTATAGTACTTACAACATGTTTGTAGATCGCATTTCGAAATATCTGACACATCCCTAATTTATGCCTATACATACAAGCTACGTGATAAGAGTTTCATTAAACTTATTGCTCAATTTTACTATTCAACATTACTGGTATATGTGATAAATCAACCATTGAAAGAAAAAGTAATCAGTAAATGAAGTTTGAAAGCATTACCCCCCCCCCCTCCCTTTCTCTTTCTTCTATAATAAATATTGGGCTTCTTACCTAGATTATACATGTATGTATAAATTGTTATTTATAGCCCCTTTCAAAATAAACGGTAACATGAAACTTTAATGCGTAGGTATGTTAGTATAAAAATTATATAATTAATTTCCAATGTCTGTTTTTTTATCGACATGTTTTACAACTTTATTGTATGCTAAGAAAGCCAAAAGACATACATATAATAAAAGAATGCCTTTGGACTCTATATACTTATATACCTAAGTTACATAAAATAAAAGAATAACATTGCATGTTTAGGGATGCTTCTTTTGTAGCAAAAAATAACAGTTTTATGATTGGAAAGTTCTTATTCTTATATGTCGTTACCCTCATTTAAACACACAATTTTTACTCCCAAAAGAAATAGAAAAAAAGGCTCAAATCTGTTGATAGTAATTTCCTAACAATGTTCCAAATTATGTACTTTATATATAGTAAATGATTACAAATTTCCAGAGTCTAAAAATAGCTTTTTCCAATTCAATAAATCAACATTCTGAACAATGATTACGAGAAAAGTAGCAGAAACATTCCCCGTTGACAAAAAATACATTCTAAAGTTGTAATGTTAAATAAGCGTTTTGTACCTCTGAGCTCATTAAAGGCCCGTCTTTCTCAGAAATTACCAAATTTGTTTACAATCTTTAAAAGACCTAATTGTGGATGAATATTTTTTTTTCCAATTAAAAAAGAAAGATCTGTTATCTATAATTACCTTTAATCTCATTATATCTTCAGAATAGAGAAATACCAATACCAAAGCTTTAACTAATTCAGATTGTGATACCATCTTTATCAACGATTCATATTCCTTATTATGTATAAATGAATTATATAACCGAAATATCAAATGATTTATAAGTTTTAAAAATGTTTTACCTTTTTTGATTAGATCTAGGCAAGAAAATAGTGAATATATTTTTAATAATCATAATTTATATTTTTAAGGGATTACTTTTAGATTAATACATTTAAAAAATATATTATATACATATATATATATATGGATATGACCAGAGCTCTACTTTAGGGCAATTAACAGATGGTCTAGCTCAAATTAGGTATTGTCAGATAATGATATAAGAATATATTAAATTTTGAAATTGCCTGAAAATTGGAGATATTACGTCAATTTACTTCCGACAAACATAAGAAGTTGTTTTTCAGAGAAGAAAATTACTTAACTCTTAAGCTAAATGTGTTAGATAAAAAAACCCGACGTTGGAAATTGCTAGCGCAAGGGATCATTTATAATTTATAAGATTTTTTTAAATAAAATTCTGGTCCCCTTATGGTGTCAGTCAAGTACATCGAAAGAGAATATAGTATTTACAGGGTTCTTAAGTTTTCATTCATATATGCGTAATATTTTTGCATTCAAATGAGTTTGATTGTTACTTTTATATAATAAGACATATTTAAAATAATATAATATGTTTCATCAATCCAGTTTTTACTCAAGGCCTACTCTATTATTATTCTTACCGTGGGTATGATCAATTTTCAAAGAAAGAACGACTTGTTTCATTTGAATAGCTTTTAAATCAACACATATTCAAATGGAATCTTTTGAAAGATCCATTTTATTAATGTTCCATATAAACATGTTCAATTGTATGTTTTAGTATTATTACATCATTCAATTTTACCATTTAACAACTTGCTCATGTAAATAAATGTATTTCAAATAAAAGTATTTAATTTTTTCAATACTTTTTGTAGAATAATCTAATATTTTATTTCTATCTCATACAACGCCCCTGTATTTTTAATATAAATATGCTAATTTTCAAAGAACAGGGATTACTAGCTTAAAGAAACATTTTCTTTTACTTTATACCTATATGCCTAAAAGGATTATAGGAAAAAATAGCAAGGAAAAAATAGGAAAAATGGCGAAATGGAAAAAATAGCAGAATTACTTTAAACTCATTTTTATAAGTAGGTTATAAGTTAGAAAAAATCGACTTTATAAAATATGCTTCGTATGAATTTACATGTATAAAATGAACATTTTTATCTTTTCAACAATAAAGAAATATGGTGAAATCTTATTCTGCATAACTAATTATGGAATAGAGGCAGTGTGTTGTCAAAGAATTAGTTATTGTATTATGAAAAAGACCCATATACGCCTTTCTTGTTGGATTCAATATGTTTTTAGTTTACCGAACGTAATTTATACTATTTTGACTAACTTTGATCTGTGGAAAGCAGGGATAATTTGAAAAGGAGTGAGCTGATATATCCATTGACTTCATTATTCAGGTGTGCAAGACTTTCAAGCCTAGACTAGAGGCTGTAGTGGCCGTAGAAGGATGACAGTTTGTGAAATATTATTTGATATTATCAAGTACTGTTATAATAAAAAAATTAAATTTGTATAGTTTAATATTAATAAGGTTGATTTAAATATTATTATTAAAAACGAAACAATTTACATTGGCATTCTGTATTCATAATGGCTTTTAGAAATAACGAAATCACTACTTTTTTTTGGGGGGAGGGGGATGATTGAAAGAGACTGACAAGCAGACTAGAATTTAAAATTGCTTTCAGTTTGTTCATTGTCTTTCATTCTATAACAATGACAATGGCCAACCCTTATCCCCATAAATAGATGGTGGTGTAATGCGACAGAAATTTGATTCTTGTTTGGCAAAGAGAGATATTGACGTACAGTATTACCCAGAATGAAACATAGTCGACTTGTTTCAGCTGACACTTCAGGGCTGTGATAGTTCCATCAGTTCACTTTCCAACACATAAAAGAGAACAATGTCTTTTATGATATGATAATTTTGATAAAAATAGGAATCATGATATGATAATTTTGATAAAAAATAAGGAATCATAAACAAAGAGAGAGGTACATTGTCATTAAATCCTCATTTGTAATTTAAGTAATTAATCCTGAATTTGTGAAAAGGTAAAAAGGTTCGAGAAAAAAAAAAATGTTCGTGTCTCAGTCTACTTCAATAGGGTTTGGTTATGAAACAGCTGGTCTTTTACTTCCTCAGATAAAAAAAAATGATATGGTACAATTGCCTCCACGGCACACTGATTGATAACTCGTGCTTGAGACGACAATGTCGGGCATCTTAAATATCCCAGAAAAAGAGTTAAGAAATATTACACTGTTTGTATACATTACCAAAATAATAATTTGGGCAATTTCTTTTATTTTTTGGATTTTGTATTTCAAGATTGTTTCTCTGATAACTCATCAGCAATGTACATAAATGATGATGATAACAATTGGTTTATGACATTGAAGTAAAATTTGTAAAAAAACAATAACTAATTATTGCAAAATTAGCTTCAATGAACAATGATTTTAATTGTTGGGAAATAGCGTCGTTCAAGTCCTTTATTAATTTTTTATATAATCTAAACTCAAGTAAGTTGTGTTTCATTATTTTAGAGAAAATATGTTTTGCCTACGTTGTTTATTTTCATAACAAACCTGAGGATCAAGACAGGTTATAATATTTGAAAATAATTTTCGAATTTAAAATTAATATTTTGATATAAAATGCATCAAAGTATAAAAGAATATTAAAAAAACTTTTTACCACGTTACATTTTAAAACCAAAGAAGAGGAAAAACTAGTTAGTTGAAAATATATCTGTAATAACCAAATCATTCATTCGCTGTAGATATAATAAATGAAAATATAAAATTTTTGCGTACTAGAAAACTGCATTGAATCAAACTTTCTACACTACCTTAGGTTTTTCCTTTACAGTTCTTGGATTTTCTTTTTTTCAATGTGAGGATTGAGTTCTACTACTGTTTCCAGAAATGAAATATTGTAGCTATTGTTGTTCCTAATATTCACAACCTCATCAAAGTTGATGGGTATGAATTGTAGTTCTAAAATAAATAAGAAATTTAGAAATAAAACTTTATTTAAATTACCTAAATTTACCTAAATTGGTAGGGTGAATTTTTTGGTGAGACTGGATAAACAATAATTGGATAATATCATTTTAGATGTTGTTATTGTCTCATCCAAATATTATTTATCAATTCTAAGGGGAGACAGAACAAATGGAATGATGGAAAAGCATTCATCTAACCAACGAACCCATTTTTTTTTACTTGGGAAAATGACCTCAAAAACAGTAAGGGAGGCATGTAACATGGTCAAAGGTAACAAATTGGACAGTGGTGCATCAATTGTTTGGGAGGTGGGGACGCAGGTTACTGGGAATTTTACGAGATAACGGGATCCAAAAAAAGTATTGGGGAACACTTAAACTTCTTACAAACAAGAAAGTTTCTGATATCGAATGGTTCACTCTACAGAAACAAATCAGCAGTGGGGAATAAATGCTGCACTTTCTTTGCTTTTTGAATAGAAATTTCAAAACACCTCTTCTTGCTATGTCTGTCCATGTGCAATTAATTAACAGAGTGATAGAGATAGTCTATAAACAATAGATTTAAAGAATCACGAAGGGTGATTTACCAGTGTGAACAGTGTCAAGTCACCCAGAAAAGTTCAAAATAGAAGCCTGCATAGCAAGAATACAATCAGTCATCTACTTGGCAAGGACTAATGAAGAGGCCATACCTTGAAAGATACAGAGGTGGTCAAGAAATAGTATGAATGATAGTGAGTTTTGATGAAAAATGTATTCAAATTAAAAATATATAAGGAAGTAGAAGAACAAAGCATGTGTCGAATGAATGGAGAGAACAAAAGAAAAACTTTTATATTTAACTGTTTTTTATTTCATTATAATTTTTTAAACAGTGATCCAATAAAAATTTTTATTGGTTGATGAGTTTATTATTGCTTAATTATCTTTGACATTATTGTTGGACAATTTAATTAATGCTTTTAATTTATAATGTTAATTTTATATAAATAAATTTAAGTTTAAAAAAAAGAAAAGATAATATTATAATAATTATACAAGTAATATGGTTAATACCAAATATTGCATCTAAAATACTCAAATTTCGCCTTTTCATTAGACATTGAACCTTTGCAAAAGTCTTGACTGAAGGGTAAACCTAATAAGGTCGCCACTGAAGCTTTTCCTTGCTGATTCGCTCAAGAATCGATGGAAACTGGGTCTATATGACAAACAAATTGTAAACAAGACCAATGTACATTTGTTCCAACTTTCATAAGTCGTCAGGCTTGAACAGCCGAAGGACTAATGCCCTGTTAAAATCTTGAAAACCCATTACTAAAACTTTGTTAAAATTAAAATATTTCATACGAAAAAATATTTTCTTATAAATCACTATGCTTAGTTTTCTACCATGAGGCTAATTTCTTACACATTAAACATTGCTTCTGAGCAACAACTAAGATTGTAAAAATATTTCCTATCGAAATTTAATATTTAAATTTTATCCTTTATGGGATATTTGCTTTTCCCTGGAAGTGGTAATATTCATTTGAATCACAATCTCAATTCGAGCTAGACTTTTGAGTTATGAGGTGCCCTAGTAAATAGTTATAACTTCTGTTAATACAACATTAAGTAAAGTACTCCAAACGTCAGATACACAAAAATTCATCAATAAATGTTACTTATATATTGATAAATTAAAAGTTATGTATATGTAGCGGTATATCTATTAACCTATCGCCCGTAATGGGATAAGTTGTCGATTAATTTTTTATTAAATTAAGAATATATTACTTTTTGGCACATGATTGAAGATTGGCTTCACAACATAATACGAAAAATTATAAAGTGCATTTTATTGTCAGCTGTTGATGTGTCTGCTTCATTCTTTCTGATCAATTTTCTGAAAGTTGAACTTCGAATTAGCTCTTGTTAAGCCTTTAACAATTCCCAACATTGATTGAGTAATCATTCAATAGTCAAGAAGAATTACCTAACTACCTACTGGTTTTTGTCATTTTATCATGAAAGGTTGCGTTGAGTAAAAAAGTAACAACGTGGTGTCTGAATTTGCGTCTAAAAATCACTTTAGATCGTACCAAAATAATAATTATTGAGTAATAATTAAATTGTTGGGAAGAAATGGCGAACTACCAACCCACTTTGTGACGTTATCTATGTTTTGTTTTGGAGAAAAAGTTGCATGATACACACTCAAGGTATTTCCATTTATATTTATAAAATGTGTAAATAATGGAAGATTACTTAACATATGTAAATATATATACTGATATCCAAAAATATATTTTACTCTTTATACCTTGTGATAAATAGCTGTATTTTTGGAAGATTGATCATTTTTCTTATTTAAGGTAAGGTTTTTGGATAAATCTTCATACAAATGAACATCTGTTTGATATCTGTTCTGATAAAATTGTTTAATCATTTTAAAAGCATAATAGTATGGTTCAAAAAGACTTCAAAGAATGGATTGGCTTCTATTGCTCGAGCCAAATAGCAATGGTAGTTCGAATCTTTACTGTTGTAGTACTCTAAACAAAGTAAATAATAAAAAAACATGACAGAGATTCGAATGGAAGAAGTACAAATCCATTGTCCGCAATAAATTAATTATAATTCGAGATGATAGATTATTCATATTACAAAAAACTCAAGGATTGACAAACAAACATAAATCAGTGATTTACGAGAACACTTCCTTATGATCCAGGATTTGTCAGAATAAATTTAAAGTTACCTGTGGTTGTGTAAAAAAATTTGTAGAACCGGGGAGATAGTTTAATATTGGGCCGAAGGAAAGCTCAGTCCTGTTATAGCAATCTGGAATCGGAATACATAGATGCTGACGATGGTCTCTGTCCTTTCATAATTTATATTTATTGAACAGAGAGTGCAAAACAGTCCACACTACGAAGTCACTCAAGGGACTCGAATTCCCGCAGATATATATCTATTATTGTAAATTCATACCTCCACTGGATCTTAAACAAAATAATGAGAACCATAAGAAGAGAAAAAGTGAAAGGCTCCTTCAAAGAGCTTTTAATTGTATTTTTCTAATATGATACAATGACATTTAAATATGTAAATTCATTTGTACTCATTGTCTTAAGTGTGATTTTTCATAGAATATGTAAATTTAAACTCTATATTGTCGTTTAATGCAATTTAATATTTTAATGCACCTACGACTTCATTAATTTGTAAAACTAATATAAATGTAAATTCCTTTGTCAGTGTTTAATTGCATCAAAAAATTAATTTCTTGAATATATTCATTTACATATTTATTGACTAGAATAAAACTATTTTTCTTTCGTTACTTCATTTAAATATTTTGGTTAATTGGGGTATAAAATGGTGGGGACATAACTGTTGGAAGGTTTTAGGTCCTCGACGATTTCAAATGCCTTATATTTCTTTTAACAGGTACAGCGGCTGTTAAAAAACAAATGACACTACTTCAAAAAGCCTTTAGGACCCCTCCGAATACTTCAAAATTAACCCCAGTCATGTGGCTTAGTTAAGGCTATGTCAACAAAACGAATCAATTTGAATCTGATGCTTTACATACTTTTAACAATTTTATACTCTAAATGTTGGATTTCTTTTCTCAAGAATTTGTGAAAAGGTTTGATCTACTCAACTATTAATTTACCTTTCAATTATTAAGAAATACAATCTTGTTTATTTTATTTTATTTTACTGGAAAAAACCCCAAAATGAAGTTATTTTTCTAAGAGAAATATACGTCAAATAAAAAATAACTATTTATCATACGAATAGTTGAATTTGCATTAATATATGCAATTGCAAATTGTCCCTCTGAAAAGTTTTTGGGCAATAGTTCTTGAAAAAAAAACTTTTAAATAATATTTTTATTTACTAAAGGACTTTTTTTGTACTTTCCTCCCATTAACAAATCATTGAAAATGATGAAAATGAGTATAAAATACAAATACGAAATTAACCATTAAATAAAAAATATACTTTCATTTGATTATGTATACAATAACTTGCAAGTAAATTATGCATTAGTTTATCGAAATAGAGCCCCTGGGTTATTTGGGATAAAGATTTTACTCTAAATGTGTAAAAAGTAATAAATATATAAATTACTATACAGTCTGCTCTCGAGATAGGAGCTATATTAGAATATAGCTCATTATCAACATATATATTTTTTTTGTCTATGTCAATGATTCATATTTACATATTATTTTTCATTTTTTTAGTAATGAGCACGCAAAGAAAATATCAAACAAGTGTCATATCCAACGTTTATTGTAATCGAAAAGAGGGACTCACTCTTCAATTGAGCTCAACTGAAAAAATAATGTAGATTTTGGAGTTGTGTTCTTTTTTATTAATATGAAAAAGATAGGCTATGTCTAGGGATGGGAAAAATTGTCAAAATGTCATCAGGATAATAATTGACAGGGTAAAATAATATAACTTCCATTTTTTAACAAATAATAAAAATTCTATAGAATTATCAGCAATGTGGACCTAGTCTTATTCTTGAAAAAAACCCATTCTTAAGTTTACTTTGGGAAATATTGTCAGTTCCTACGGAGTGTTGTGTGAAAGTAAATCAAGCAAAAAAATGGTCTGACATAATATGTTATAAGCTCAAACTAAATTGCAATGCCCCTTTTGATTTTTTATTGGTCCGATTTACAATAATAATAATTTAATTTCTTCTAATATACAACATAAGTTTTTTTCAGTTTTTTTTTTATTTCAAGTTAAAATCTGCAATTTTCTTTGAACGCCAATTACTCTACATACAATAATCCTAAAGATAAAAAAATGTAAGCCATTAGATCCAGTTCATGCAATAAATTTATATTGAAGCAGTTTGTTTAAATGAAGTAATTAAAGTCGGATGTATTCCGCAAAAAGATAAGACCTTTTTGGTTTTACCATGCCCTAATTACTGAACCGTTACCGTCTGAGTTTTATCTAATGAATTATAAAGAAAAAATATCATTTGTATTAACTTTTATAGGCATTAGGATGTATTATAAATGAGAGCAATATTTTTAAAAGACTGTGAGATCCACTTGGTCACATGGTATATTGATGTACTATGGGTTTAAAAGTACATTCGGACAAATGACTGGAAATAATTACACTAGAAGTTCATAAAAATAGTCTAAACATAGAAAAATATGTACGATATCCTTCAAAAACATATTCCTTATATTGATCATAATGACCAAAATGACTTTTATTAAACCAACAAACGAAACTGCCACTTGTATTAAATTTTATAAACAATACAAAGATTGTGGGAAATTTTTTAGCAATATACTGCATGCCTTTTTAGATTGTAAGGCTGTCAAAATTCTGCAAAGATTCATCGCCATCAACATTAAGGGTCTGGAAAATGGACCTATGAATCTAAACAAAGCTTCAATACTCTTTGGGTTATCTCACAGGAAGAAACAGTATTAAACTCTAAGGCATTAATTGCAGGAAAGCTTACATACTATAAGCCAATATAACCTAGCGAACTTAGAGCAATTTTTATGGTATCCGCTGCTAGATATATCACCCTTTCCTAGAAAATCCCAAATGTTGATAACAAGTTCTGGATCCCAGCAGCAAAAGAAGTAAAATTCTATCTATCGGTATCACTCCAACATAACAAGCTACTAAAGTTTTAGAATTTCTAATACCGGACTCTTGATTGCTAGAATCCATTTTTATATGGTAACAATTATTGATATGTTTTATTATTGATGTTTTTTTTTATTTAGAGTGATAGGCTTCATTTTTTTTTTGAATTTTAAACCAATGACACTTAACTTCCCGCACTAAAATAAACTGCTTGCTTGAAATAGGCTAATTTGTGTTTTATTTTTTAATATGTCTCTTTGATAGGAATTTTTGAAAGTTCGAAGCAATTACTTTTAACTATAGTGTTTATTTATGATATATCTATTTACGTAATTGCTTTGTAAAAATAAAAGGAACGGTGAGTCAAAAAAAATAATGATTTCACACTATAAATTTCTATAAATGTTACATATTTAAATAATTAACTATAATTAAATCAGTTGAATTATCAAGTTGGTAAAAATACAATTCGCATGTCCAATGGCATTTATCCAAAAAAGATTAGTTGTAATTATGTCTCTTGAAAAAGCAAACATTTTTATGAAGAAAAAATCTAAATACTTTTTTTAGATAAATCGATTTTTTTTAAATACATTTCGCTACACATTACAATTATAAAAAATATTTTATAGTAATTATTTATTGGTTAATGATACTAAATAATTTTTTTCTATGATTTGTGTACTAAATAGAACACATCATAGAAAAACTCTATATTTAATAAGATAATAATAACAAAAATTAAAATTTGAAAGTTTTTTTAAATATTTCCTTTCATTTTTGCTCGCTCAAATATTTATTAAAATGCAAAAAATACTTGTTTTAATAAAAAGACAAAATATACCATTATTTTAAAATAATATGAGTTTGGGTTTGGCAACAGCTATAAACCTCAAAAACAAAAAAATCGGTTTAAATCGATCTACAAAAAAATCTCTTAAGGCCAACATAAAAAAAGTAATCGATTTAGGATCGAGTATTAGCACTTAATTTATTGCATTGAACGATTGTCATGTTTATATCCATATATGCATTATCTCCTTTAAGTTATCCTATAAATTTCAATAAACAAATCAAGGAAACTTTTTTTGAAAAGCCATGCATACATTTTGTACGTATTCGAGTAGATAAATATTATAAGCATCTGTTGAAACGTCTTTTTTCTCTTTCAAAAATGCAATAATTTATGTTTTTGAAGTAATATAATAGAATAGATAAACAAATGCGACATTTCTTAATAAATAAATATGTTTGGTGAAAGGGACTTAGTATAAATGTTATAGATCCTCACTGATGTGTAGTGCCTTTGTTGATGATATTTATTTGACATGATGCATAAATTAATTTGATTTGTAAGTGAATGAATTTGCATTGACAGAATCAAGACTTCTTTTATTCCACAATATGACAAAATTTAATTTATTTAAGAGGAA
Organism: Lepeophtheirus salmonis; assembly: GCF_016086655.4. Classification (NCBI taxonomy): domain Eukaryota; kingdom Metazoa; phylum Arthropoda; class Copepoda; order Siphonostomatoida; family Caligidae; genus Lepeophtheirus; species Lepeophtheirus salmonis. The sequence continues at coordinate 191,656 of NC_052138.2, forward strand.
CTCATTTTGATTGAATGAGTATTGTCAATAATAGTACATCAATACGAAAGTGCATTTAACGTTAAACTTTATAGTGCGACTCCATTTTTTATAATACCATAGGTATTATGCCATACATATATACGACACTTAATGTTTGTGATACTAATGGAAAGCATTTTGAGTATGTTGAAAAAAACAGTCAAAAATCAAAATCGAAATCCTGTCAATTTAGAGAATGTTTGGAGGAAATCAGTTAGCTGCGACTAGGAGAATAGGAATATATACGAAAACTAAACATAGTCAAGAATTACTAGGATTTTGTTGTGTTGTTTTTGTTCCTTTTCAAAAAATTATTCCATAAATCCGTCATTTACAGCAAAAAGATTTGTCCCTTAAACAAAGTTCCTCTAGAAGCTTCTTTTGTCCTGTTCCCGTCTTACCACACGTTCCACAGTAATTCAGCTGACGACAATGAGGACTGATATCTATAAGTCACACTGCAATCCCCAAAAGTTCGTCCAAGTCGATAAGGCAGGAAAAAAGACCTCTTATGTAAGACGATATTGGCTACTGCTTTCAACAGAAACAAGTCTTACCGTGTCAAGAGAGACGACAAATTGTTGACCTGGTTAAAACATAATGGTCAGCAGTGCGCATCTTCTCAGACAAGTAGTGTTGGACTGTTGACCAGGCTAGGAATACTCCAACGACCATTAATTAGATGAGATACCAAAGTTCCTCCAATTAATAGGACCAACCATCCTCAAGGCATTATGCTTTTGGAAGAAATGGCCTCGGATGGTAAGGCCCTACTATCTGACTGGTTTCCCAAAAGACTTTAAATAGGCAAAAATAGTACCTGGAGGTCTTGCAGACGGTCGTGAAGCCTACGATTGATGCCAATTACATTTATGTGTTGTAGCAAGTCTAGTCACACGGCCAAAATGTAGCAGGAGTGGTGCACTGCAAATTTCAAGGCCTTTTGGCCATTGTTGATTCAAAAATCCTTCTCCTAAGGATTTCCCTCACTCGAAAATACCATTCTTACAACTCTTATTTTGTTCAACAACTTCGATGTTATATTAAAAATGGTACTTCTTAAATAAATAAGAAACTTTTTAAATTAGATCGTCCACATATTATTTTATCAATGGTTTTAAAATGGAACCCAAAATTGTTTTTTATGGAAATGTATTCAGGAGCAGTTTTGAAATGGTGCTTAATTTTCAAACCGAATCACATCATTAATAATACCTTAAATATATTAAATATACCTTCCATGCAATGTAATAAAAAATTACTTTAAATATTTTTTTGTCATGTCTATTGAATATTAAGCTACGTCTAACATAAGTAAATAAACTTATGCATTAGCTTTTTTTAATAGTTTTTTGCAGTGAAATTATTAGTACACTGCATTATTGGCCTTTTTTTAATGTTATTAATTATATTTTTATAGAAAACATATATGTATCACAAAATGAAAACAGCTTTCTAAATAAATCAAATTACAAAACTAAATTAATTAATTATTTCATTATAAAGATAATTGAAAATTACAACTATATGTTATTTTATGAAAAGTAGAGCTATGTAAATCTTGATCAATGTCAAACCTTTCCATCTAAGCATAAAATGACGAACAATAGGAGCCCGTCGGAGAATTGAAGAAGATATAAGTATAATCTGGATCCCTACAAATAAATCCAAAGTAGATACATGGCTGATGCAAAAAGAGTTTAAGTCACTTTTATCTTTGACACACCAATAGAGATTACCGAGAAAAAACTTAACATTATCTATCATTCAAAATAGAAAAGCAATCAATTCAAAAAATTTCGACGTTTATTGAGATGGTTCAAAAATCGATGACAAAGTTGGAAATGATTGGTGAATAGACATTATTTTGCAAACAAAAATATATGCTTTAAAAAATGATCAATTTTGTTTGTTTTAAATAACAATAAAAAATTATTGGCTTCTAACCTGAATTTTGGTAACCTGTTCTGTTCATATATTATTTTGAATGGTTCCTAGGTGGAAATAAAATATTTTAGTGCGTTAATACCGTGTTAAATGCCTATAGAACTTGGTTGCTTGGACAAAAGTAAAATAGATGAAATCTAAAACGATAACGCCATGTACAAACCCTCTGTAGATAATGGAATTTTAAATTCATTGGCAAAAAAGAATTAAAAGTTGATGATCAATGAAAAAAAGCTATAAAATAAGTTTAAACATCATTAAAAATTGTATATAATTAATATTTCATTCCAATTTTTTTTCTAATTTTCCTTCTCTTAATATTCCTTTGGAACAACAAATTAATGAAAAATTTATGCACTAAATAATATTTGCTAAACATGTCTAAACAATAGTAGACGTCATTATATTTTTTATCTTAACTTAAATGACTACAACCAATTTCTTTCCAAATATACTTATATTTATTGTATTTGTTAGATAATTTTTACGAAGTCAGTGAATTGGGGTATAACTTACCCGTACCAAAAGTGATCTTTTTAGAGTGAGAATCCAAAAAATTGCAGTTGTATGACCAAATTATTATTTTTTAAAGAATCATAAAAGACTACTCAAAACAAATATGTGATAAGTCTAAAAACTATTTAGTTATATTTATTGTCAATATGCCCTCCTTCACAAGCAATAACAGCCTCTACACGCCACAAAATAAATTGGAAGCACTTGAGGAAGAAGGCAGTGTCCATAGCGTATCACACTGGATCAGATTTCAGTAGTAATTTCTCTCCCAGACATCCAAACTGCAAAGTTCTAAGGATTTTGGTCAGGATTGGAGGGGCACCAAAGGGAGGCATGCCAAAAGTCAGCCATATTGTTTCTGCTTAAGTTTTGGTTCTTATTGGCTGTGTGGTTCTGTAGTGGACTTTTTTGATTTTGTAAGCCTTATGGATTGAAATTAAAACAGTCTCTGCAGCCTTTTTGGGTACTGATACCTTCGCGGAGTTGAACGTTCTCGAATTTACTTTTTGTTGTTGGTAAGACATTAAACTAAAAGACACGGGATAAAAACAAGGCTTCTTTTTTTTAAGTATCAAATTATTGCATGATGAAATATCATTATTATAATAACGAGAATAAAATTGATGTTGAACGCTGCTGTAAGTTCTTGATCCTCTTGTCTGTAAATATATAACATAATATATTTTAAAATCCATTTCAAACTTGCAAATATCAACTTGCAGTATTGGATTGGGTCTCAGAAAAATTTAATTTGTTATTATTATATCATAATTATTATAATTGTATTTCTATATAAAAATGGAAGTAAAATTTAATCTGTTAAATGTTTGGTGCGTGACTAAATCAATTTTCATCACTTTTAATGAGGGTGCGTGTGATATATAAAATTTGAGCTATATTAAATCTGTTACAACGTGTACACCTCGCATTTTAACAAATAACAGTGACTAAGAATTTATCAGATTCTAATTCATTTTTTGATCAAGGGTCTGTGAACTACTGAACATCTTTGAGCTTTTTGTTTTTCATTAAGTATTGTTATTTTTTATTTTTTTCGTTCTTACACTTATATACCGAAGCAGTTACGTAATATACATTAAAAAATAAACAATTTATTTTAAAATTAAAGGTTTGGGGTAAGATTTTATTATTTTTAAATTTTTTTAAAATAGCCTAAAATAATATATACAACCCTCAAATTTAAATTTTAGATTGTCTTAAAATCCTTTTTAAAGCCTTTAAGCGAGCAACTTCTTCACAACATGAAGAATACAATTATTAGAAATAGAGTCAAAAGATTTGATTTGCCAAAATGCCAGATAAAATTATTTAAGCTTGATTAAGAACTGTCCTCAATTCTTTGAATAAGTTATGTTACCTGTTTTAGGAATAAAGACAATTCTTCATTGGTTAAAGATTTCTGTATTTTACCAAGCATTTCCATAGCTTCACCGACATGCAAGAGATAAGCTGCACTTTTCTTGGGGAAAAGTGTAAAAAATTTCACAACAATACCATTTGGACCAGGAGCTTTTTTGCATTTAAATTTTTGGTAATGTTAGACACTATTCTTCACATGTCTTGAAGACAAATTATGTATGGAATGAAACATAGTATATGACTCATGAATGCATGTCGGAGTTTTCTACGATTTCCTCCCCTTGTATTAAGTGATAAAATCTTATTAATTCCCAGATCTGAGATCACTTCAGGAAAAAAAAATCAGTTATACGCATATGCCACCTTTTTCTGACAATGTAATACCGGCAGATGAAGTTATCATTAAGAAGGTATTTATAGGAATAACAACGATTCAAAAAAACTATCAAACATTAATTCATTAGTACTGTACCTATGATTTTCACTTTTCTGTGGGAAAATATCAGTATCTGGAGCAGATCCTCCTGACCTTGTACGTGAGCTCATAGTGTGTTCTAAATTAATAAGGGGTTTCTAATTTTTCAATTGAATTTAATTAAATATTGCTTCATTCTCTGTTATAGTCGTAATTATGCGACTACGTCATTCATCATTGACCGAAAGTGAAGGCACCTGTTAATGACATAAAAATAATAAATACGCATCAACTTTGTCCAATCTGGGTATTTCCCTCTCATTTTCTGTCCATCATTAGTAGTCTGTATTGGTTTTCCAAATATTTAACTAATTTTGACCATTTTATATATGCATTTGGCCAACTTTTTGCAAAATGATCAGTGATGAAGCATTTAGCACTTGTTTTAGGGTGACTTATATAATTAGTTTGGGTCTTAAAACCCTTTATGGTAAGAAAAACAGGCAAATCCCACTTAGTGGCCAAACTCAAAACGAAGTTTCCATTCGTAAGACCCTTTAATCTTCATTATGGAAGACACTTGCTTTTACTTGTTTACAATAGTTCCATATTTCTTGAAGATAAAATTAATTTATCTTTCCTTCACATCTTCTTGAGGGGAAAGAAAGGAATTTTTTTTTCAAAAAGAACTGGATGTCCAGAAGCATCTTTATGTAAACTTTTAGCCTTCTCACAATTCTTTTGATTTCACCTCCATTTTCATCTGATTTTATCAATATAAACTCATCCTCTACGGTAGAGAAAACAATAACAATATTAATACCAAAATAGCTCCTTATTAATGTCTTTAACGATAATATTTCCTGAGCCTGAACAACGTGAATACCCTGAAAAATGGAACTGTTCAGTTTCAGTGTGACAAAGATCATATCTTCTACTTCAATATAAGTGGGCCGTTAAGGAGAATGATTTCCCTCAATCGGCTTTAAATCTATTATAAAATAACAGCAAACCTCCTGTAAGGAACGAACCAGGATGATAAGATTTGTTGTTTTTTTTTAAGTAAAAAGGGGAAGACTAGAAAAAATTCCTTAAGTGGAGCTCTTGAACTGTTTCTCCAAGATTTCTTCCACCAATGGTTAGCCACGAACGTTATTGAAACATCAAAATAATTCCAAAAAAGCACAAAAAGAGTTTGAAATATATCAGAATAGCATAACTTAAAGAAGGACATCTATGGACACAAACATTTTTCCTTTTCTATTTTTTTACCCACCTTGTCAAACAAACTTTTAATGCACAGAACCTTTTTGTTTCAAGGAGATGAGTGCTGAGGTTTGAAAATTATAATATGCAAAAAAATTTAAAATAAATTGTGTGTATACGTATGATAAATGTAGTTTCCCACCTGAAGACATAGCCTACTCCTTATCTATCTCCCCATTTCATATTTATCGTTGAAGTAAATAAATATTAAGAAAACAAGAAATAGATTTTATAAAACTTTGAAAGTTGAACCATTACTCCCAGTAGGATCTCCAACAAAAATATTTATACATATAAATGTATGATTTCATGATAATTCACAGGGTTATGACATATTATTGTATTATTTTATTTCAAATAAACTTTTTTATAAAGACATAATTTAAAATACTTTCCCATGTATATTTATACATATTATTTACAAGTATTGAACAAAGTATTTTTCAAAATATTTAGTACCTATATCACCTACATATACCTACATCACACATTCTGCATCAATATATGCATTTTGACGAACTAGATGCACACAATTTCATTTGTTTATTTTTACAATTACTTCATTGTGGTCACCTAAAGAAGAAATATTTATCTTATGCTTTAATTTTGGCTTAATATTAGTATTTATATTTTTACCTTGATTAATTCCAAGGATTCTGAAGAAGCTTGTGTCAAATAAAGTCATAAAAAAATTGTCTCCTTTAAATTTAAAATGGCAACACCATTTCTAAAAAGATAAATCAGTAGCACTTTTTAAAATTAATGATAAAGGCACAAATACCCCTTTTTTCTCAAACTTATATCATTGATTACAACCATTTTGCAAATTTGCTTGCAAAAGAAACTGGTCTGCTGTCTGTATTATTATTTACCTTTTTACTAAAGATTTGATTGTTTGAACGACAGGCATATCGTTTTGTCTTCACTGATATTTTTTCTACACAGGAATTCGGTATGAATAATTTGAAAAAGTCGTAGAGAGAAGTGGTGGAATCGGTATCAAAAATAAAATGTTGACTTACTCCATTTTTCACTTTTGTATGGTGGAATTTTACATTGCAAGCAACATTTTTACGATGACTGTTTTTTCATCCCATTTTGATGAGTTTTAGCTTTTCCACTATCAAACAAAAGATGGTTTTCTCTTTCTACTGACCTAGAACTAAAAAAAGGAAATCATTTGATGAATGTACAGATATAATTATACTGAATCAGGGGTTCAGGCATTGTTTTGAACAAACCGGCTGTGGGGGATACAACTAATGGAAAATAGGAAGGTGTCATAGAAAAGCTTAAGAAACCAAAAAAAAAAAAAAAAAAAGCTAACATAAGTGATTATTTGTTGACATAACGGTCTAGAGCTGGGTTTGTATCAAAGAGAGAATCCCCTGATACAGGATTATCACCCAATAGTAAAGTGCAAAAGAGCTTGGGTTGCTGTGATTGTTATTCAAGTTTAAATCTATTTTACTATTATACAGAGTTTGAAAGAAACTATTTTACTTCATATGACTATGGGATATTATTCCTGCAGATTATATTCAAATAATTTTGAGATATATATGAGTGGGAGAAGATTAGTTCACTTAAACAAAAAATCATGGTTGGAGGAGAGAAGAAACCAATTAATAACGTGAATAATATAAAAAAACAGACTGGCTTCGGGTCTAATTGTTTACGGATAAATATAGGTAAAAGATGCCTAGCAGATTACGGACTGTGTGAGATTATAGATGAAAATAGAATAGCAATGATACTTCTTACAGATCCATTTAACAAAAATGACTGTTTGGTGCATAAGCATCCCTGTTATGACAATTTTTCACATCAACGTTCCACAGGGTCGAGCTTAAGCACGGGTGTTATGGGTTTGAAATGTTTTAAGTTGGATTCTTACAAAGTACCATCAGTTACAATAAAGCGACAAAATGGTCATAATGGACCGAGTATGGGGATGTTAAGTAATAAAGATGGGGAATTTCGGTAAGGGATGGCTTAAATTATTTAGTGAGAGGGAATTTTGGTGACTCAATTATACATGGGTCACATGAAACCTATGAAGAAGAAAGTCCAAATATATTGCCTGAGAATATTAACGCCAAATGGACGAACGATAAAAATGGTTTCTCTTATTTGGAATGTTTTTAAATCATTTAAAAGTTTTAAAAAGGCTGGACCAGACGGACTTGCCCCTATAGTTTTCCTAAATTTACCAGATGATTATTATTAGAGAATTGCTTTGTTGTATAAATTATCAATTAGATTCTCGTATGTGCCAAAAAATTTGGAGTAATGCTCCGGTAATTTTTCATTCAAAGTCTGACAAAATTGACTACAGTGTTTAAAAACCTATAGACCAATCACATTAACTAATACCATATTAAAAGGAACTGAGAGAGCAATTTATTGGCATATTGAGTCCCTGAAGTTGAAGATTTATATGATAAATCAATTCGGATTTCGAAAAAGGAAAGTCCACAGATTTGGCGATAAGAAAAGTGGTTAATAAGGTAGAAAGCACGGTACTTCTTATAAAACATGCCATAATAGCATTTTTTGACATAGAAGATGCTTTTGATAATCTTCCATTGAAAGCAATAGAAGAAGCTTTTGTTAAGTTAGGCATTTATGATTGTACAAACAAATGGTACAATTACTGTAAAAAAAATAGAAGGGTTGAATGTTCTCAACAATGATGTAAAGTCTCATTTACTCCAACAAAAGGAGGTCTGCAAGGATGAATTTTATTCCCATTTGTGTGGAACAGCTTTATTCAGCATATAATTATACCCAAGTCTGGATCAATATTGACAGTTGGATTTGCAGATGATATAGCTGTGATAATGACAGGAATAGCTACGTCAACTATAAGTTCAACTGTTTTGTAGTGTGATGAGATATACACCAACTAGAGCTATGGAAATCTTGTGCAATGCTGAACCTTTACACCTAAGCATAAAACGACAAGTACTAGCAACTCGTAGGAGAATATAGTAAAACATTAGTATAACCTGGATCCCTACAAATAAAACTTAAGGAGGGGCTTGGCTGATCCAAGAAGAGTTGAAGTCAATTTTAAATATATTTAAAGCAGCAATCGAGGTTACTGTGAAAAAAATTTCCCATAGTATTGCAATTGAAATAGAAAAGTAAGGAGGTACGATTAGTTCAAAATTTCTCAACGCAGATGGTTCAAAAATCGATGACAAAGTTGAGTATGGCTGGTGTTTAACTTATATAAGATACTTGTGTATACCATGGAAGGCTGTGCCAACTTAAAATGGAAAAATACTGTTTTTCAAGCACAACTTGGGGGTATTTTTAAGTCATTACGTGCTCTCAATAGTATGGAAAAGTTCGTTCTAATGCGTATAAAAATTTTCCTGGAGAGTTCAGCTGCTATTATTTATATAGCTAAAAATGAAGGCTTCTCCACGGGTCAACAAGTTAGAGTGATAGAAGATATAAATTCTTTAAAAAGAAATGTGACAATAACATGGATAAAAGGTCATTGGAATTATACAGGAAATGAATATACAGATGCGCTGGCCAAGAATGACGGAACTATTCAAGAAGGATCGGAGGTGGAAGTTCCCAAAAGTACAGTTTTGTTCGAGATAAATAAGTGCATAAGGAAAACATGGAAACGGGAAGGGATAGTAGACACAACGTGCCGACAAGCAAAATTATTTTTGGAGGGGCCTACTTTGGAATGGAAACTTTTTAAAAACAGGAGAGAATCTATAAACATTATAGTTGGTTTCATTACAGGGCATATTCCCTTAAGGAAGCATCTAAATGTAATGGAAATGGTGGAAGATGATTCATGCAGATTGTGTGGAGATACCACTGAAACTCCAATTCATTTATGGGTAAAGTGTGATGCCCTGGAGAGTATAAGGAGGGAAATATGGAAGACCCTGCCTACTATAAAATAAATTTTACACAACATTGAAGCCATTAAGAAGACTGATTATTTTAATGACGTTTTTTTAAATCGGTAATGTTATTTTAATAGACAGTTATAGGGCCTTGTATTGCTCTTATAAATTTTTGATGTAAATGTGATTTTAGTATATGAAAATATATATGCCAGTCGTAGGAGTATATGTTACACAGGCTGTCGTATTCAATTGGGGTTTCCGTGGCTTTAGAAGTACGTGGTTATCCTGTCTACGTACCCTTAAGGCGTGCAATTGTAAAAAAAATATTTATATATATAATAATATGTACATGTAATTGTTTTTTCTATAAACATGGGTGGAGTTTCTTTTTGTCAGAGTCAACTAGATGATTAGTACAAAAATTAGCGTCGGAGTTCAACAAACCTTTCTCCAAGACGATTGGGATCTTTTTCAATTATCCCTACTCCTTTTCAATCCCAGAATGTTAGACCTTCCTCCAGAAAGATCCATAATACAAAGATCTTGAACATATAAAACACTTATTGCGCACAAATTAAAAAAATAAATAATTATTGTTGAAGTGCTTTTCATGTTTACTTACAATCAAAGAAACTGATGCTTTCAGTATTGTTTGAAGGTAAAAAATAATTTCAATCTATACCTTTTAAGGTTCAAATTGTTTGACCACACTCCTGGATCTAACAATTTGGCAAAATCTACAATGTACACTTCAATTACTAGACACAAAATGAAATAAAAAAATAAATAATTTATGTTTAGGTTGTCCTCATGTTTACTTTAGAACAAAGATATGTTTTCAGTACAGTTTGTAGCTAAAAATATAATTTCAAAAAACCTAATTTAAACGTACATATACCGGGTGGAAACTTGAAAGATATACAAAGTCAATAGAAATACAAGGTCAGACCATCATTTAGTCGGGCTTTCTAGAATTTTCAATTTGATGTATTGCACCGACTGCTTGGCAAGGAAAACAGATTTCTACCTGTGACGTCATCACTGCTAAAATTTTCAATTCGATTTATTGTACCAACTGCGGGGCAAAAAAGCACAAAACAATGTGATAAAACACATAACCATTTATACACTATGACGTCAATATTTAAGATCTTTGGTTAATAATGGGATCTAGAATTCAAAAAATAGATGAAATATTTTATTAGTTGTGAATTTACATTGAAGAAGGAGCTAAAACATTATACAAACAATAACTTACAATGTCATTTCAATCTCTAGATAATCACCCAAAGATGTAACAGTGTGTTAAACATCCTATATGAATATTTAAATTAATGTTCCTAAACAAACTTATTTAAAAAAAAACTAAATACAAAGAGAAAGCTTTTAACAGATAAAATCATTAATTTCATCTTTTATAACCATTACTGAAAATATCACTATACAGCACTTTACATGTATATTATTTTTTTATATACAAAGTGCTATCATTAATTAAAAAAATCATCAAATAAAGTTTTACACGTTATTTTTACATTATTTGAATCAAACTTAACCAATAAATTTTTTTTTCTTTTATTTTTTTGTTTATATGTATTTTAAAAATATTCTTTGCTAATTATTTTTATTTAAACTTCAAAATTTAAAACATTTGGAAAACTAGGAAAAATAAGATATTCCCAGGTCATATTTCCAAACTTACATAAATGAACGTACGAAGTTTTTATTTTAAATAGTTAAATGAATAAAATTTTAATCCAAGTTCTAGCGTCAGTAATTTTTTTCAGGTTTTCAACTTCCAATTTCTTATATTTATAATTTATTATGACATCATGTGTCTTTGCGTTTACTATTTTTCTTTTATCTTTTGATTCTTTTAAAAAATATATGAGATCAATTATAATAAAATACTCGCTTTCTCTGATCCCCCAAACCATGCTCAGAAGGAGTTAACAAAATTAATCTTTTTAAATTCATAAAATCAATGTATTACGCTTGTTTTTGGTGGTAAAGTGGTAAATGACCAGATATGTCCTTGAAATTTGTTAAATTAATGCTTGACTGTTCTGTTTATTATATTATTAGACAATTTTTTATAATACAAATAGGTTATTTCACTTTTTTTTAGTGCTAAACAAAAAAAAATATTACGCCTAAAAAACTTGGTTTTTTGTAAACCTAATTAATCCTTTTTTGTACCTCCTAATAACCTTATCTAAAGACTATTGAACCCTAAAATATCTCAGACTTAATCCAATTTTTACTTTTAAAAAAATGTTAAGATTGAAATCATATTTTTGGCATTGACATTATTGATTTTTTCCCCACAATGAGCCAAACATTTGTAATTTGCTTGATTAAACTAAAAAAGTTAGAATCATTGCTGGAACTTTTTTAAATATGTCATGCAGTGAGTTAAGCAGCTCAGCTGTCAAAATGTTTGATTACATAAGCTACTTTCCCACAAATCCCACAACAAAATTTGTTGTAGCATTACTTAGTAACAAAAAAAAAGTGATTTTAAATTTGTGTTATATTTAAATACCATTTAGCTAAATTTGATACACAATAAGTGTTCTTTCAGATTTAATAATTACCTTGACATGTTGGTAGACAGATTGGCAGTTTTTGAGGATGAAAGTTGTGTACATAGTTTATCACGCTGTCACTATGATAGCTTGGAGCCAATCCACATTTGAACGAGAGATGAGGCAGACATTTTTCTCCAAAGTAACCCAAACTACAAAGTCTGGAAAGTGGATATCTGGACTGAAAGAGGTCCACATAGAGCTGGATATAAAAGATGTTTTGGTTTTCTTCGATGTATGGACCCGTAATGGACCTATTCGGATGGAGATGCCAGCGGTATCTGCTACCTTCTTGGGTAGGATATAGTTCCCTTTTTTGTTTGTTTCTCATAATTTTTTTCAGTTAGAGACATGGGATAAAATAAATCTTGTTTATTTTTGTTTCAATAGAATTTTAGTACTGTAATGAAACCTTGGTAATTAAATAATGCAAGAAAAATGTCAATTTAATGATACTGCATTGTTTGGGCTCTCACTTTACATATAGAAACTTTTCCAGGGATATCATCGATTCTTTTCAGAGTCTTTTAAAAAAAATAATTAAATACCAACTTCAACATAATTGTTAAATATATAAAAAACACTTCAGGTAGTAAATACATAATTTTTGGAAATTAACCTTTATTTTTGTGCAACTTTAACAAACTAAGAAAATAGAAACATTAATAACTTAAAGAAATGTCAATAATCCTTAATAAATACGTAAGGATTAAAAAAATCATTTAAAATAACCAAATAAAAAACTAGGCGCTAAATATGCATTTTTTGGGGACGTCAAAGCGAAAAAGTCATCTCTCAGAATTTTCCCTCCAAAAGATGATTCCACCACCTTTGCAACGACGTTTGTTTTGCAGTCATATAAAAATGTGAGATGTGGTCTCCTCATTAACCTCCTTTGTTTTTATAATAGAAGACACTTCAAGTGTACATATACAGACCCTGTCAGTTATGGACTTTTCAGCTGAAGACAAAATGGGGTTCGTAAAGCTTAGACAAATATGCTTTCTAGCCACATTCAGACCTCTTCGTCTCCCAAAGCTCAAAATTAATTTTATTTCAGACAACTTTTCCACAATGAGTTTAGATATCACCTACATAATGTATCTTACTCGTTTTAAACATATTTTATTCAAACTCTTTATTCATTACAATTTTTTAAAGTTTTAATATCATGTTTATCTCTTTGCATCATTATATCATAATTAATAACATACAAGCATTAGTCCCACTCCTTCAAACTTCATACAAGTAGTTTTATGAAAATATATATACGGAACTCTTTTGATATAATTTATTTGAACATATGCTTTCGAATAATCTCATTAGACATTTATTTTAGAAAAGGGATAAGGAATATATTTATATTAGAGTTGACAGGAAATAATTGGATTTTAAGTAACGTATCAATTTTGACATTTACTGAAAGTTGCTCTATAATATCAAAAGGCAAAAATAACAGCTGCTTTTTATATCTATTAATGGCATGTACATGGTACAATTGAAGGGTGTAATAAATATATATTTTTACAAACTTTAAACGACATTAAAAAAGCAATTAACTTAAAATAAGGAGGAAATGACGTATACAATTACTTTGTGTAACTACAAAATCTGGGTGTTAGATTTCTGGATTTTTATACGAAATTGCAGAATACTAGTTTGTGGTGAAATGTGTCATTGAGTTGGCAAAAGACCGTCTTGAAGTCAACAGCAGGTTATTTCAAGCTTATTATATATTTATAACCATAACGCAGGGACGCTGTTGTAATAGTTTTGGGAAAGAACCATCCGGATTTTAGCAACTTTGAAAGGACTCTTCCCCTGCCACACTTCCAAAAACAACTCAGGATTGGCTCCATGAGCACTACTAAACCAGATGTCCAAGGTTATTTGGCCCACGACCTAAATCTGATACACTATTTTGTGTGAAGCAACCTTAATTCAAAACTAAATAGGGGACTTACCACCAATCTAATCGAATCCATCGTCCAGGAAAGCTAAAATTTAAATTGGTCTCTAGTTTCCAGGTCTACACGCGGTTTAGGATCCGAATTGAGGACGTTATTGATACCTATGGAAGCTTCATTGAGTGAAGGAAATAATTGTATATACTACTCAGTTTTTCATTTTTCAATATTTCTTAAATAAGAATAAAAATATGCTTATTTGAAGTAGATAAATAAAAACGTTATATTTTGTTGGTATACCCTGTAATTACATTCACTTTCAAAAATAGATTATTTAAGCTTAAACTTGTCAAGTATCCATTTGAAGTTAGGAGTATTTAACAGTTAAAAAATTATCTTTATGAAATTTAAAGATGAATAAAGTAATTTTAACTATTCTAACGCATAAAATAGTTCATAAGACTTTTGTGCTAGTCTACTTTTTTTCATGTTAATTATAGTGAGAGTAAGTTTCATACTTTTGCAAGTTTTTAGTCATTAGAGCCCTCAAATGGGTCATTTATGAAATTCAATACATATTTTCATCAAATAGGAAAAAATTGGCTTATTTGAATGCAAAGTAACTTTTGTTGGACAATTTACCTCAAGGAGGCTACTAGCGGGCAAAATATAAAATATTGTAAAAAAATCATACTGTTACAACAGAATAGTAGAAGTATCAAAGTAAGAGGCAAATATTTTCAGGGAAATAAGTATGATCAAAAGTGTGGATATATGAAAATTTTATGTAACATCCATGCAGTAGCCAATACATATCCTTTTTATTTCGTATTTCGTTGTCCATTGAAATCTAAACACTTACTAATTCAATAATTATTGAAGGTTCGGAGATTAAAATGGATATATATTTTGATATTAAAACATAAACAATTAGTTACAAAGCAAAACAAACCAAAGCTCTTTAGCGGACGTAAACGTTGAGAAAATGACACTTTAACCTAACTGGCAAATTTCCATTCGTGCATTCCAAGTAGTAAGGCGTCTCCAGGACCACCATCCAAAACATTTGAGAGGAAGAAGAGCTTTTTCAAAAAGGCCGAACTGGATCCGGACGAGTAAAAGGAAAGAACTCAGGACAATATCTCAAGTCCATAAGTGCCATGCAAAAGATGTTGGAATTTAAAACCAGACAGTCTAGAGAGCTTTCAAAAAAGTGGGGGGAAAGGGGGTCACTTTTGAGAACAACAATGAAAGGAACACAACCTTTCCATTACAAAACTCTTTAGAGTTTTTTTAAAGTCTTTTTTTGCCCAAACCCTGTTGCGCACTCCTTCACTAAACCTCATCAAAAAAACTCTTCAGCACTAATTTAATTCCCCAAATTAGCATAAATTAATAAAAAAAAGTGGATTTCTTACATTAATCACAGTATTTTAGCATATTTCAAATGGATGGAAAGAAAAAAAAATGACATATGAAAAATAACAGAGTTATTTTTATCGATCAACTATTTATCATATAATTAGTTACGCTACAATTTTGGGGGTTCCTTTTTTATGGAGTTCACTTACTCTGAGGGTCAATTAGATATAGTACTGAAAACCCCAAAGACTGATAGGACCAATTCTTAGACCAGACCGAATAAACAAGGATCAATGCAAAATCAGTTTTATATACTCCATATAATCACAAATACAAGAAAATTTAACAAGACAAAATTTGAAAAAATAACAAAGAGTACCTTTGGATGCTAAAATCACAAGTTTCACAAATACGATTCAGAAAATGTTTAATAAACATTTTGATCGAAAACGACACTGTTCTGCATCTATGACTTACATAATATGAAGAAAAATAATTTGATATTTGGTCAATTTAGTTTTTAATATTTGTTAAGAAGTTTCATTCAATATGCTAGTTACGTTGCGTAATATATATTACAATAATATTCTGGAGAAAAACAATTAAATCGTTTATATCCATCAATTGTTTCTAATATGAAGCATCTGTAAACTTACTTTACTGAAGGGCATTACGGAGTTGGATATGAAATAAGGGCATATATGGCTTAAATCGTATGATTGTAATACTTCTTACAATGCATTGAAATAAGCAAAATATACGAAATTACTATTTTCCCAACTTATTATATTGATTATAAAATATATGAAGCGAAGTAAATTAATATAGGATTGAAAACATAAACATAAATTAATGCTTAAATTTATTAAAGCAATAAGTTTTCTTGTGTTCGTCTTGTTTCAAATTTGTATGCACTAAAAAATATAATTACATAAAAACATTCAACAGTTTGCGTTTGAAAATATATTAATTGTAAATGTTAATTATTTCTATCTAAAGATAGTTTACTCTGGTATGAGCAGAAATACTGCGTACATATGAAGCAAATTTAGGCTGGTCTGATTAGATCATTGCCACCACATCGTTGAATCATAATACTTTCCAAATTCAGGACGTTAGGTATAAAGCTTTCAAACAGAGAATTGCAATGTAGAACATGTGATTATTTTTCTTGCCTCATTATTGTCTGGAGAAGTCACAAACGCAAAAAATATTTAAATAAATATTATTATTTACAAGTAAATCTCTAAACTAAAGGACATGATTATTATAAACATGGCAAATATATAATGCACATTATTACATATATTTTCAAAAAAATATTTGTAAAATATGTCCTTAGGTATGAAACAAACAAACATAAAAATAATCCTAAGAATCAATATTAAAATATTAACAATAAAAAAAGAAAAACAAAAGCTGAAGTTTCAATGGCAATAAAAAAAGACAATTATTCAACTTTTGAGGCGCAGAACTTCTTAAACTATTCATGGATGCGTATCAAGCGACGAGAAAACTTCTTATCATTATTGGAACTGGAAGGGTAGTAGCGAATAATATGCCCCGCATATTTCCACGACCGACAATAATGATTAGGGATTTTGATGGTGAATGATGAATACCTTACTGCGGTCCCAATAAAAATTGCTCTCCGTTTTTCCTTTCTGACTGGTTCGTCTTCAGTTAACATCCCAGCTATTCTTCTCTTATAGCTTAAGAGAGCAAACTCTAAGGCACGTGTCTTTGTTGGAACATTAGATACATTTTATGTGAACCCAATTAATAGCAGAGTACATTAGATTAATTTTTGTTTACATGGTCTAAGTCATGGCAACAAATTTTGTGTCCGGGGGAGTGTTTAATATTACGCCGGTGTCATTGGAAGAAGGCTGCAGAGATTGTTACAATCTCCATCCAATCTACCTGCCTTCATGTGGCCCTCCTCTGACCTTTTTAGGCGTTTATTAGATCATCTCCAGGCAACCGTGAGATTATTAAATCCAACAAATCCCACTCCTTATGTTTTAAAGACATATAGATAGGAACTACTTCGAAATTAATCTTCAATTCTAGTCCAACTCTAAAAAGGACGACTCATACCTAAAACTCCAAAGCAAACGCTCATTCTGACTCTTCGCCTTTCATGAGAACACGCATTAATTTTACATTATACTTAGATATCCTCTCATCAATAATAATATAACACTTTGAAAATAAAAATACATGTTCAGATTACCAATAAAAGAAAGCGCTTTTTAAGACATATTTGATACATATGTACAGTTGAGTTGGTCACAAAAATTGTTTCAAGTTCCAATAATTCTTCATTATTTTACTAGTGGTAGTATCTCAGATTGACAGGAGTAATTAGGGATCGACAAACAGACAAACTGTGATTTGATAATATAGGATAAATCATTAAACTCAATCGCTGTTTTGATGAGCACACTCACGCATAGTTACTCAACACTTCTAAGTAATCTTTTATTAATATATTTTATTAATTTTATTTAAAATATTTTTTGTCTGAATATATAATCAATTTATGATATTTGTTTTGAGTTGTCCTTGTATTTCATTTTTACTGCATTAATATATACATTTATTTATATAAATCTCTGCCTTTTGTTTCAATTATTTATGCAATGCGGTTTTTAAACCATTTAACTAAAATAGCATGACGATACTGCACTGCATAATTAATTAACTTTTTCAAATAATTCAATTCTTATTCTGTTTTTACAATGGATTAAATTAATAAAATATTGAATTAATTTAAATAAAAAACACCATAATTATATTTTTAGAAGAAATTGAAGTTTCTAAGATATTTTTTTACTTACTTTATTACTTTAGAGAAGTTATATACAAAACATACAAATATAAATAAAGATGTTAGTTTAAATATATTTATCAGAACAAAACCCAGATAGTTTTAATAGAATAATATTAAGATGTTAACAAAAAAAAAAGCTAATGTTTCAATGGTATATGTAGTATAGATCAATAATTTTATTTATATTCCTCCTTTACGTTTCCTAATCTTACAAAAAAAAATGATCTACGAAGTTCTTAAAGATTTTTTTTTTAAAGTTCTGTCGCATAATGTCAATAATAGAAGATGATTGAAATATCAATGAGAATCATTTGATAAACTTTTGGTATAATTCTAAATAAAAAAAGATAACTTTCCCTCTTTATTCCCTATTTAGAGTTGTTTTTTTTCACTTTGATTCACTTTGATAAATTAGTTTATTCAGCGAGCAACACTGTTTGTTAATGGTCCTTTTGGCATTCTATAAAATAGACGTTTCCTTATACAATTTGGTTTTTAAAAAGCTCAATTCTATTTTGAAGACTAAATATCTTCCAGTTGGTAATAGAGGAATTCAAAAAAAAAAAAAAAAAAAAAAATCATCCACCTTGTTGTGGTCGAATCCTTTACATACCAGTTTAATTTCTAAAATATCTAAACTTTTTTTGCAAAAGCAATCTGCTACTTTGAGTTTTATAAGTATCCCATATATCTATGCAAAAACGGTTATCTAGTTGTTAATCTGTAAACCAAATATTTTTTCATATTTCGTGAAGTCGTTTATTGAAATTTTAATCATCCTTGTTTATATGGTTTTCAGAATTCCCCTGTACTTTCAAAGTCATATCGACTGCATACAAATCAATAAGGTATTTTGACGTTTAAAAAACAAATCCAAATACTACTAAACTTTTTTGATTCCTTTATATTAAAGCTTCGCAGTGAATAGTAGCAAAGATGAAGGAAAAAAATAATGATAACTTGTAGTTTTTAAAGTATGGGATTATCTTATGCAACATTTAACTTACTATTGTATAAAAAAGCATTAGTTGGACGTGAATATTTTATGTATACGAGTATTTTTATTAATTTTATTATAATATAATATCAAGGGTCTAACTAAATTCAACTGCAATTATTGTACCAAAACTTTTTACTAATTCAATTCCAGCTTGATTATTTCATTCAATGTTGGCAATTTTCTTCCCTTTGGGATATCTATTGTTCGAGGTCAAGCCTTGAACTTAAAATTGGCTCAATTTTGTCTGCAAGAATAATAAGAAAGAATCTTATAACTTTCATTGAGCACATTAATTGGTTTTCAGTTATTAATATCCATAGTGATACCCTTTTTGGGAATCAAGGCTATCTTGCCTTTAGTCAATAATTTAAAAGATTCCCAAATGGAAATTTTCCCCATCAATACCGTCTGGAACCGATGTGTTCCTGTCCTTAACTTATTTTCGATAAAAAAATTTAATTTCTAAAGAAAAAATAAAATTACTACAACCATCGCACCAGCAATAGTTTTTTGGAAGTATAAATATTTTTTAGCAAAACGTGGACAGTAAAAGTAGCATTGGATATATACTAATATTTTTTTGAAACAATAATGAATAATTTACTAACCAAACTTATTAATAAACGCGTGAAAAGGGGATCATTTCAATACGGTCGCTAATAGCAGTAATCACAGCCTCAACACGGTGCTGGAAAACCTTATATTACTTGATCCCAAACTCCTTGGGCATGTTGTACATAGAGTCACAACGGAGGACTTCAGGTAGTCCACAATTAGGTGAAGAGTTCTGTTGTACTTCATCTTCGGGTGTTGAAGATAAAAAAGGGCATCTGTTGGCCATCGGCAGCCACAACCAACATCACAATAATTTTAGCTGAATGTTTGGTTCGTTACACACTTTGAAACTCTTTGCAAGTCAGCAGCACACATTACCCACTGTATAAATCTTCCTCTGACTGAAAATATTCACACTATAACCATATTTTCTGTATACATTTTAACACTTTCTTAGGCTTCTGAAGCCTTTTGGCTTTCAAAGATTCTGTCAAAAGGTGGCGGAGGGTCTTTGTGAATGAGTAGAATCCCAAGTCGTCATCCACACGCCTTCTGATGGTTCTTAACCCACAGAAAACTCTTTGGAGAGGCAATTCATAGATTTAAATGGGGGTTTCTTTTTTCTTCTTTTCCAAACTGGTCATTTAGTCAGAATCTTTTTATATAATTTTGTCCTCCACTGCCTCCTTTTTTGCAATCTTGAAAATGAAGGTCCTGGAGCATTTTACAATTTCCTTAATTTTTTCCATACTAATTCCTGCGTCAATGAGATCAGAGATCCAATGCATTTATGCTTCTTGCTCATTCATGATGAAAAAGTAGTGAAAGGTTTTTTTTTTTTTTTTGTATGCATGAAAGACCAACGACGAAACGTTAAATATATCATTGAAAAACCTACCCATATTAATGTATAAACGAATGTTAATAACTAGTCCACTTTTTGCTTAAGAATCCATTATATGAAAAAGTTGCAATGTCTTCTAAAAGTCAGTAATAATTTGGCCGTCATTGTCGGTGTTCTGGATTAAAGATGTTGAAAACTAATGTTGGAGGTAAAACCTTATTTAATTTTCTACAGTCAGTATTGTCAGAGTTTTTTTTTAAGAAGTAATAATACGTAAAAATAAGTAACTTTTACAGAAGAGGGGGTACAGGTATTATGTTCACCCTGTATACTTTCATAATCCCAATCCTCCAAGCCTCTCAATTAAGCCACAATTTTTAATATTTTTTTTTTTTTTTTTTTTTTCATTGGATGGGTTCTTTTTTAAGTCATAATTGCCCAAATTGTTTCCACAGAGTAATATTGCTTAATTCAGTGATCATTTTGAATGCATTTACCAATTTTCAAATAACTTCATTCCCTATACTGGGATTAATCTACTCAATACCTATGAATTTAAAGTTAACATAAATGAAACTCCTGTCCACATTGTCGACTCTAAATAGGAGTGTACTTTTGAGATCCTTTAAACAATATCAAATAACTATTGAAAACTTTGAGTAAAAACTCACTTTGTTATTACCAGTTGGACTCCCACATTTAAACTCATATTCTTTAAATTAAAAAGATAAAGCAAGATCATCAACGTCTATATGGATCAGTAAAAAAAACAAAAGCTTTTTCAATTATTTTCTTCAATTAAAACATTAAATATTTCCTATTTATATATTGTATCCAATCAATAAATTTTCTTCATTTACACTCCTACCCTCTTCTTGTTGAACCATCCTCGAATATAGTACACGAGAAAAGTACTTCTTTATTTACTCTGTTGTCTATTGGTCGATTGGGTAGGAGCCCAGTCATCTCAAAAATATCAAGAATCTCTGACTAAAAACTGATGTGCACTTTACCATTTAATGACGTCCAAAGGACATAATTTCAAAAAATGTCGTTAGAGAAGCAATTTCAACGAAAAAAAAATACTTTGGTTAAGTTATCATACGACAAAAACAGTCCTGATGAGTTGTTCACTTGATACAGAACACAACAGTAAAAATAATCTGAAATAACAATACCATGATTCAGACAAAAAATTAACTTACACGCAACACCAAAGAAAAAGAACCCCTCTCATTTATATCAATACTTAATAACGATATTTTCACTCATATTCCATAAATCGATGAATTCCGTGGTGATGATTGTGTAAAGTTAAGGTCCATAAGTGTTGGAGTATCGCCTCCTCCTCCCAATTATGCAACTATATAAGTACATGTATATTTCTGGATTTGTTTTCATAATTTTTTGATCTTTAAGTGTTTTTTAAATTGGTCAGATTGAGCTGCACTGATACACCTTATACATGTTAAAATACAACTAAGCATTATAGTGTTAAATATACTTCCTATGAACTAGGAGTAATCTTTAAGGTCCATAAACGTAATGTATATTTTCTTTTCTAGGGACAACTGGGCACTAACCTACGCCATTTGAGTTTTACAGAATAATTTCTCCGGAGTGCATTGTCCATTCCTGCAAGTTTGGCTGTGTGTGGCCGCTATATATGCAAAAACACGGGTACGTATTAAACTCGAACCAATTAAAAAAACCTTTTATTGAAATTTTTACAACTAGATTTTTTTTTTACTTTTCCTAAATAAATCTCAAAATAAAATAACAATAATTTTAATTATTGCTAAAAACAACTTGTATACAAATATAGTCTTACAAGTCATTTTGACAAGGGTATTATAAATGATTTTACATATTATTAATAAGTTTAGAAAATCATATGTATATGCATAAAACACGCAAGGAATATTAATGAATATCATTTTAGAGACCATATTGATCATTTTGAACCGATATTATCAGTTCTTTTGTTTGAAATGCAATATCTATGTACATGAACGTTACCCAAAAGTAATTTATAAGAAGATTCTGGACGAGGAATACTTGCAAGATCAAAAATTTGAAGACGATGTATCAGATAAAGATGATGTTTAGATGAATACTTGACTTGTTCTTATATCAAGAATACATTTTTTTTCAGAATTTGATATTTTCCTGTCAAAAAATAGTAAAATTTTATTGTCCGCATAAGTCATTTGATGGAAATATTTCAACATTTTTCCTATTCATTACTCCAAATACGAATCATATTGAAAATGACTAATATGGTAGATTTTATAAGTTATGCTAGAATTGAACAAGCCTTGATTATGATTACTTTCAAGCTATCGTTAGATTATTGAGATTGGCAGGTATCTATCAATCTGATGGTGAGACTACTCTTAGTTTTGGGAGTCTAAGAATAGTTGAGCAATTTGGCTATTTAAAAACTTCAAGACATTCTCAATTACAAAAAGTTCTGCATCTCCAAAAACGACTGTAAGGCAAGTTCTTTATTTACATAATGTAAAAAAAAAATATGTAAAGCCAAATATAACATTGATACATGTTCAATAGCCAAGCACTTAAAAAATTAGATATAAATTTTAATTTATTTTTTTCTTGATATTGTTTATCAATAAATTATAGAGATATAAAAAGCACTTAATGTGATTTGGAATTTATGCTTTATATATTAATTTTTCAAATAGAATTATTTAATATTTAAATTTTATACTAGTTATTATATTTTTAATTCATCATAAAAATAAAATTTATCTGGAACTTAAAAAAACTTGTGTTACATAGTAATTATTTAAGAGTGTGTCATTTTGACCCGAAACGCAAGGGGTATATAGAAAAAGTAAAGACCACACATGGGTTAACAAAATAATCTAAAAAAAAATGCTTTGTGCAACTTCCGTCAATAAGTGATCCCTCAGATATAATAAATGTCTCAATACAAGGCCTAAAGCCCTTGCTGAACTTCCATGGAGCCAGACTTGAGCTCGGTACACTTCTTCTTAATGGAAGCTTGTAGAAACCGGACACTCTTTTGATGAGTAGCAAACGCTCTGTCCTCAAGAAGAGCTCAGATAAAGTAGTCAAATAGTTTTGCATCTGGAGAGTAAAGAAACCACATTTTAAGATCTCAAAAGTCCGGAAAGATGTTTCTCAGAAAGGCCTGGGTCTTAGGAGCGCGATGACATAGAGGTATTACCTCTTGAGTGATATCAATGTTGCCCCCAATATTTTATCCGACCCAATGGTTCTTATCCAGAAGATCAATGTAGGCATCTGCTGCTCCTTCCTCTCCACAAAAATAGGAGGTCACACTTCACCTTTGCTGGCTCACTGGATTTTTTGTTCTGAAGACATTGCTAACAGAAGCTGAAACATCGTCTGAATGTTCGGTTGTGATGTAATGTCTATTCTGCTTATTCACAGTGGTATCAACAGTAAAAAGTGATTTACCAAAAAAAGAAATATTTGCCACCATTTTTGTTGTTCTTGAGACCATTCAGAATATTCTTTTCTCTTTTTAACTGTCTGAGCTTGCTATGTTGAGAGAAAAAATTGTGTTGCCCGTCTCCATATTTTTCAAAAAATGTCCTTGCAGATTGGAAAAGGAAAGACTCAAGTCCTTTACCACCCTTTTCACCGTCGTCGTCCTCAAAAAACAGTCATTAGCTGGCTTCGATTTGGGCTTCGTTGCTTTAATCTCAATTCACCTCTTCATACCGGTGAAGAATTTAGGAGTTCTTTGTTGGTGACATCAACGACTCGTTGAGGCACTTTAGAACATCGTCGACGGCCGTCCTAGGGTACATTGTAAGGTCGATAATTTGGCTGGTTTGCGTTTTCTACTCTAACTTATTCAGCAAACTTCGCTCTTCGTGTCGCGTCCAGGGTTATTGCTGATATTACAGTGGCAAAATCAGAACCATATATCTGGTAAGACACTTAACCTCTGAAATATGCCCTCTAAATTGACTACAACACCTTCTTGATTCTACATTTACTGGGTGATCTATTGAAATATGAACTCCTACTAATTCAATAATGAGTGAAGGTTAAGCGATTGAAATTTATAAATATTTAAATGAATTAAAGTATAAACAATTAGTTATAAAACATAACAAACTGAGCTCTTTAGCTTCTTACAATTCGAGAAAATGACGCTTGAACGTGATTGACGAATTTTTAATCGCACACTCCAAGCAGTTGCGTATCTCCAGGACTACCGTTTACGCCGCCAGCAAGTACCAAACGTTGGAGAGAAAGAAGAACTATGTTAAAAAGGCCAAAATGTACCCAGAGAAGTTAAATAAAACAGCCCAGGCCAAACGCCTCTAGTTCACTAAAGGATATACAAGAGATCTCGGAGTTTCACACCAGAATGGACAGAGAGCTATCAAAAGAGTGGGCGGAAATAATCTTGTAATGGTGGAGAGTCCACTTTTGACACCAGCAATAAAGAAAAACCATATCATCCGTTGGAAGCCATGATTCCTGCTTAGGACGGCTACATTAATGATTAAGAGAGCCTAGACACATATCAATTTATAATAAATTTATTTTTTTGAAATTATATATTTAATAAATCAATCATTATTTTTATTATAAAGTTGAAAATGTTCTGATTTGAATGTACAACCCGGTATATGTTAAAACTGAAACCCTGCATTGTATTCCTTGATTTCTAGCCAAACTTTATCTCCTCAAAATGAAAAGAATAATGATAAAAGCTGAAGAGATAAAGAATTATCATCACGAAAATTATTTATATAGGAGTATAAGCATATTTTTACTGTTCTAGCAGGGAAAATTCGATTTCTACCTGAAATATTTATCAAGAATGGCGTTCTTCTGTGTTTAAGTAACTGTTTATTATTTATTAATGATAATTATTCATCTTCAACATAACAAATCTAAATTGTATATAATTTGTTAGCTCACATATATGTAAATAAAATAACAATTGAAAGTGAAATCACATGTTTTAGGTATAGTTTGTTTGATGAACAATGTCTGACACAAGGGGGTGCACTTTTCTATTTCATTTCACAATTTTATCTAATGTAATGTCAAGTATAATTTGTTTTTCGAGGGGGAGTCTGTTTATTATTTTTATCAATGCAATGTCAAACCCTATAACATCAAATTATAATTTGGAAAGTATTAATTTAATATTTCAGATCTTTGCAATCTACAAAGAGACTCTTTTTTATAGCGACGAATATCTGAAAATTGTGTTACTATTCTTTTTATGAGTATGGGAAGAATCCCTAACCATTCGTCTTCGAAGCGTCCAAACTTGTGAAATGCCGAATGACTTATCTATAAATTAAAATGTACATATTTTTATAAAAATTTAAATATTGATTGTAAAAACTATCCTGCTTATGCTCTCTGTTCATTTTTAAATGTTTTAACAGTAAAAAAAGCATAAAAACGCGTATATTTAGCACATGGGCTAAAAGTATCCGATAAAAAAAATACAACACTTTTTTTCTTTCATATTTATTTTTTGTAAATAATTTTTTTAAACACTTTTTGGAGCGGAGTACCCGTAGCACTTTGCAATTCATTACTCAACTGAAACGGTATTTTTTCTCACCAATAAGCAGTGTAAAATTAAAACACAAATTTATTTTTTTTCCAGTTTTTTGTAAAGTGACACTTTAGCAAATAATTCAGACACCAAAAAATGTATTGTCATGATATTTTGACACCTGCGGCAGCCACATGATCAATATTTGTCCGAATTTCAATAGATATTATCATACTTTTATGTCTGCTAAGGGTGATGAGGTTATCATGAATGATTAAATAACTAGCCATGCAATAATATTCCTGAATTTAATATATGAATTCTCAAAAAAATAAAATAAAAAAAAACTGACATTTTTTTCAAAAGTAACTAAGTTAATACCAAAATTGATCGTATTGTCCCCTTTTCTAAAAAAAAAAAAATATATATAAATGAACAAATGGAACGCCTTGCATATATGAAAAAATGAACAGAAAGGTATAAACGGGTCCGAGCCTGCTTTAGTATTGTAATTATTTTACTCACGTCAGTAAGATTTGTCAGTAGTTTCAAATGTTTTCCTTTTATGGCATCTGCTTGATTGCTTGGTTTGTACTGAAGAGACTCCTTCACCATGATTTCCTTAAGTACAGGATTTTTATCAATAAATGCAAGTTCTTCTTTCGTTGAAAAGGGAAGGAACATGTCTAACTTCTTGATTATATTTGTCATAGTTGAAGGTGGTGTGACAAGAACGGCTAGTTCACCAAGGGAGCCGTACATCTTATTTGCTAAAATGATATTTTTTTCAGTAATTTCCTCGTTATTGATGATCCTTAGAAATAAAATATAGATCTCAGTTAGTTTGCAGCATGGCTTTAAAAACATTTACCGTAGTCCCCAATGTTCTAACCGATAAATGGCATAAAGCTTCCACTCTGATTTCAAAATGATTGGATTTCCATCTTCTTCAATTTGTAATGAAGTTATCCCTTGAAGGCCAGAGAGAGCATTTAATTGCCCTAAGCAATGAAGACCTGTTTCTACAAATCTAAAATGTATTACATTCGGGAAAGTTATACGGAACTTTGCCAAATATGGAATAAGCTCATCAAAGGACACAAAGTTAAATTGCACTGTAGTAGCTTTTGCCGCTCGATTCTTATTCCAGGGTCTGTCTAAGAACTTTAGAGACTGGTATCCATATACCGCAAGGAGATCACCATCTAATTCGATTAGATAGTCTCTACCTTGTTCTGAGGTACGCCCCGTTCCAATGTCTGTATCTGATATACTTGGAGAAATTGCATTGTATGAAGGGCTTGAAGTTATTGCTGAAGTTGTTGAGGCGAGAGATGGGGATGGCACACATCTATTATTATAATAGTCCTTACGGAAATTCATATGTGAATATATAAAAATAAGTTAGAAAATTAAAAATTAAGTATTAGGCTGTTATAAATTATTGTCCCATCCAAATCGGCTAAGTCCTGCTATGGGAAAAGAACAAAAAAAAACATTTAAAATTATTTTATTAATTATAACATTGGGCTTAAAAATGGGTGGCCGGCTTATTAAGTATATTAGTGTTATTTAAGGAAACTGTCAAACCTTATCATTGATTACTCTTGGAATAGCAATTGCTTTCTTCTCCACCTTATCCTAAAGGTAAAGTCAAAGAAAGATTACTATCACTAGAGAAAGAAGATCAAAATCTTAGGATTTAAAATTCTGAAAATCGGAGGCATAGTACACTCAGACAATTTTGGCAAAATGGTCTTGTGCTCCATCCTGCTGAAAGCAGATTGGAGCTACTAAAAACACATTTTGTATTCATGTTAATGCTTTAGGATTTATAAAGTCCAAAGCTATGTCCTTCTTGATCTTAACTACATAAGGAATAAAGATCTGACTTGCTTTATTGACAATACATATACTAGGTGGTCTGTTGAAATAAGAACGTTTTCTAATTCAATAATTAATGAAGGAGGGATTGAAATTGATCACTATCTACGCTGCCAGCAAATATGAAACGTAGGAGAGGAAGAAGGGATCGGTCGAAAAAGCCCAAGTGTAGCTGGAGGAGTTAACTAAATCAGCCAAGGACAATCCCCTCAAGTCGATAAGGGGGATCATATTATAGATCTTGGGGTTTCACACCAGAGAGCTATCAAAAAAGTGGGTGGAAAGAAGCATTGTGTGGGCGGAGAAGTCACTTTTGACACCAGTAATCTAAGAAACCTATCTCTTTCGTTGCAAGACTCTCTTGAATGAGTTTCTTTCGAGCTCTTTTTGATACTTTTGGCCCCCTTACAACCCTAAAGCATACACCCTTTACTACATCTTTTGGGTGCATATTGAAGGGAATGCGTGTACTGTCCGTCATACAAACACCAAGGCCCTCAAACCCATTGTCCCCCTGAACTGGTACGCCATAACAGAGGGCTACATCTGCAGTGGGGTCTGGGGCTTTTATCCCTACCTGGAAGCCATCATTGCCACTAAGAGGGGGTACAATAATGATTAAGAGACCTCAGACTCACACAAATTTAAAGTAATAATTTTGTTGATATTCTATTGTTATTTAATAGATTTTTTCTTGATGAAAATTTCAATTAAATGTGTTTAGATTTTGCTGGGCCCCTCGGTTTGCCATAACACACCATAGCATACTGGGATTTGTTTTACTATAGTTTTTAAGAGGAGAAGCAAATTTGAACTTTTAAAGAAACTTCAAAAAGTCTTAGAGCCGATAAAATATGAGCAAAAAATTAATGGGACGGTAATCCATAACAACCTTCTACAAAAATTAAGACAACTTATATTTTGATGACAATTCCTGTACTTTTTTGTTCTTCATCCTTGGAGATCGACTAAGACTTGGAAATAGGGTACGGTTATCCTCTTCCATATTATCTTCAGATGAAGATCCATCTGTAGTAGACGAACTGGAAGAAGAATCTGACACAAGCCCACATATTTCTTCATGAGATGAATTCATATTACGATTTATAAGGGATTCAGGTGATGTAAAGAACCCTATTTTTCGGTTCTGGGATCTAAATCCCCTAATATTTGGAGTTACTGCTTTAAAATCCGTAGTATTTTGATCTAAAGTGCCTACTTCTTTGGACATGCTTATAAACTAAAACAATGAAGATAAAGAATACAAAATTATGTTTACATATGTGACAAGTTAACATAAAAGTAGACTGGTATTTTTTTGCATTATAAATAATCAAAAATCAATACTCATTAACAAATTTAGTAATAGATTGTCTTTGACCTATAAAAGAGTGTAACTTTTTTAACGCCTAAATATGAGAAATTTCATAAAAAATGAATCTGATGTAAATAGTTTTGTAATTATATACGTGTGAATATTGGTATTGAAAAAATTCAATGATCGTGTCCTGAAAGAAAAATTGTTACTGATCAATTTCTTCTCTTTTAGCTCAGGCCACTTTTATGTTCTCATATCATATAATAATAAATATAAAGAACTTACTCGTTGTTGTAGAACGAAATGTCGATTTTCAAATTCAAGAAATCTTTGAAGCATACCATTGATATTACTTGCTTTAAGGTTTTCTGGCTCAGATTTGGAATTTTTAAGTTTGTTTGGTGAGCCTGGATTAGATGAACGACTATTTGAAGGAACTTGGAGTTTGTTGGAGCTCACAAGAGAGCTTCGAGATGTTTGACGAGACATTATTCGGCTTGGAGGGTTGGAATTTTCTACAGTAGTTTTTTGGCTAACTGAGCATTTCATGTCGTCAGACTCTGGAGTTGATATTGTTGTGTCTGCTTGTGAATCACTAATGGACATAGAATCCTCTTCGGTTTGTCGTAATTTTCTGGAATTAGTTTAAACTTAAATTCAAATATAATCTTTATTTTTATATAAGAGTCCGGCAATGGCATGGCTTTGAAAATATTGTTCATCCTATATACGATAAAATAAAAGATTTTTATTCAAGTAGAAAAAAACAAAACAATCTATAGCTGATGACTTTACTAAGTAATTAACTTTCAGCCGGAATCAGATTTTCAATTACACTTCTGGAGGAAGTGCAGGATTTCTTTTTGAATCTCTTATCCATTTTAGTTATCTTCTACGGGATAGACATTACCCAAGAGTCCTTTGTGTTAGAAAAATGTCCTTTTTATGAGATCCACACACAATATTGTCCGTAGAATTCAGATACAGACTACTACTCACCATCTCACTGCAGTTATATTGGTCATTCCTGTTTCTTAGTATGCACTATGTTATTTCTCATCTTTGTACGGTTCTCAAAAGTATATATGTGAGATCCTTATAATACCTTATTGTAAGACATTTTTATTCTAATGTTCCTTTAATTGGTCAGATGGAGTTGCACTGCTTAAGTATAATTAAATAAAGAGTATTACTTTTACTCTATCCGAATATAGAATATTATTTGAAGCCCATATACATTATGATTATTTACTTCTCTAGGAACGACCGGGGTGCGAATCCATGGACACTGTGTTGAACAGAATAATTTTTT
Source organism: Lepeophtheirus salmonis (assembly GCF_016086655.4). Taxonomy (NCBI): domain Eukaryota; kingdom Metazoa; phylum Arthropoda; class Copepoda; order Siphonostomatoida; family Caligidae; genus Lepeophtheirus; species Lepeophtheirus salmonis. The sequence continues at coordinate 222,239 of NC_052138.2, forward strand.
GCCGAGCGGGTTGTCCATTGAGCTAAATATGTTCTCTCTCACAATTGTCCCAACCATTTTTCTTTGTGACCATTGAATGATTCTCAAGAGTGCATATATGAAATCTGATACCTTAATGTTGAATATTTGTCTTTTTCGGTAATCATAATCACGGTGGATCTACGTTCTTGTTCATTAAATTTAATTACATGTAGCTATTCATATACTTGTGCACATCAAAGTTGGCTATATAACCAGATAAAGCTAACCACCTACGCTTTTTAATTATATATTAAACGAATTTTTACTACTTTCAGTCTAAGAGGTTGCTTTTTTTTTTGCTTAAATTTGCATGTATTTCATTGTCAGACTCTTTATTTAATAAAATCTTACTTTTCCGGTAGGAATTTCACAACGGGTATAGCTTGTTTCTTCAAGAAACTCCATCTCATTTTCGCATTAGATATAGAAAAGTTACGTTCCTCCATTTTTTTTCAGCAGCTGTTTTCGAGCAGTTCCTCCTCCAACGACAGACGTGGTTGGGGTATTTGCTGAACTTACAGTAGGGTCTGTTTTGTTCCTCAGCCATTTTTCAGCGTATGACCGCACGTCCGTAGTTATTTCTTGTTGATCCAGCATTTTTAGATTATCTAAGCTTGATACTAAATGAAATGTATACTCAGAGCAAGACCAGACAGGATTTCCCTCCATTTGAACAGTATGAAGGTTTTTTAAATTCTCTAAATTACTCAGGGACGATATATTCTAGTTGAAAGAGAAAAAATCAAATTTTTGAAATAAATACTTCGTTACTTCCCTATCACATTTTTTATTCAGACCCTTAATTTATTATATAAATATTTAATGGATCAATAAATATGAAAAAAAGAGACAAAGAGGAGCGGGAAAAATATTTTCTCTATAAAAATCCCTCTATGGTATGTCAACATTAAAACAATCTTGAACAAAAATTAAGAAAAAGAGAAATTCCCAATATATATTTTTTATATCAGATATACACATACACGCTACCTACGCCGAACCATTACCTTCCAAACCGAGTGATGCTCCCATGAGTAAACTTGGTAGGTGGTAGTACATATTGGATTTTTTGAAAGGAAAACTGAAGTCCTTGCTTCAGTTTACCACAAGGAAATGTCTCCAACGACAACACTATTACCTTATACAGCATGATGTTAGTCTACTATGTTTTGGGTGTGGGTCAAAATATATATAACCACTTCATCTAGTTTATAAATGTCCTAAATTTATAATTAAGGAGACAGAGCTTTTAGACAACTTTCAACCTCTTCAATGACATTTCTCTCCAGCCTCTCTAGTTTTTTAATAAATTCTGATGTGAGGCAGTGGCTAATATGTAGCAATAAATGTTTTAAAGAAATAAACACAGGCGAACATATAAATAGACATATTTCAGTCAAGTATATATTTTGTATACAAATTACAGAGATGAGTTAATATACCCACTAATTTTAGCTATAATTTAGAATCTTTTTTTGATTTAAGACACTTATATTAGCTTCGAATTGACCTTTCAAGGTTAATCAATCAATTTTGCAATAACTCATTATGAGGATTAATTTCTTCTACTTTAATTGCAAATTGGGGCGCACCCAAAGGATTACTAAGAATAATTTGTTCATATATATTGCGAATAATTTGTCGAAGAATAAAAATGTATTTCACATTTATTTTTGAGATAAATTTTCGAAGTTTGTTTTTGTGTTGACATGTCTTCTTTGATAATTATTCATTTAGATAGAAAATATTATTTATCCTTTACAGTCCACCAAGGTAAATGTTCATTTTTCCAACACTTTTTTTAGATTATGAATCAGCATGTTTAGAAAATAAAGTCTAGTAAAAATTAATCCAAACGAACTCCATTATTTCTAACATTTTTCTTGGGATTATTTCTTTTTATATAGTGCTTATATTACAATCGGATTTGACTATTTCTATTATTATATCATCATTTTCCACAATGACCTTTTTAGAAAATGATGCATCTTTGAAATAATAAATTATCAGAAAGGAATATCGACACAACCAAAATACTGTGTGATTGTCCATTGCAATTTCAGGACTATCAATATTGTTTTTATTTCCAGCCACCTGGCTTGCGTTTTCGCCTTTATCGAACTAAAACTGTAAAATATGGCGTATTTTCTCTTTTCTGGTATATATCATACATGGTTTGAAAATTATCAGGCTTGATTCCCACATAGATTGCTATATATCTTAAATTCACCTTGTTTTCATTGAGTACCAACTTTCATATTACAGATGCGAACATTTAACGATAATGTCTTATTTAGTTTGTGAGTTATAGGGCAAAGTGTGGAACTACTTTTGTACCTAGGAAACAAAGGATAAAAAAATTGTATTTCCATTTTATAATGGTTTTTCGAGGGAAAAATACCGTTACAGCTATGCAATAGCTTAAAAACGTTCTTAGGACTCCCCTTCATAAAGTGAATAAAAAAAATTATATTAATAATAATTTGAAAAAAAAAATAACAATTTTTAACAAAAATATTATTGTTTTATTTGTAAATCCCAAGACTTGCAGCAGATGTGTTTTAATACTGATTCAAACAATGAAAAACTATCACATAAGTTTTTAAATTACAAAATCTTGTTTCTCTTTACATCCTCTAACGTAATCCAATCTCACTTTTACAATTTGAGATACACATTAATAAAGTCATCTATGGGAAAAGTTATGAATTTATTTTTCCCTTACCTAGAACATTTGTAAAAAGTATTGATTTATTTACTAATACTTATTTATACTATCACATGAAGAGATACTCTGGTAAAATTTGAAGTGAAGTAACGAAGAATTAATTAAAAATTAATTATTACTCACTTGTATTTCATTATTACTGATGTATAATTTCTCAATTGTTGGAACGCACTCCAGGCCAGAAGTTGATCTTACACGATTTCTACGTAAATTTAACTCTTCTAATACGACTAAATTAGAAATGTTCGTTATTTTACGAATCATGTTTCCAGCTAAATTCAAAACTTTGATTTCACACAGTTTTTCAAGTCCTGAAATCTAATTTGTGAAAAAAACCGAATACAAATCAAAAATAAATTTATAATTTATATTATTAGTACAAAATTATTTCTAGTTCAAATTTATTATATTTTTGAAATCTAAATATTTGATCTCCCATTCACAAATATTGTAAATACATTTATAGATCAAAACTGCAGAAGATTTTATTAAGAAAAAAAATATCCAAAAGAAGGTCATGACCAAAAAATAAGGTAAATTATTATTAAGTTTGCAATAAAACTAATTTTAACATCTTTTAATTTTCATAATATAACTTTTTTTTTTAAATTTTCATAATATAAAATATTAAAATAAACCTTTTTTTTAACATATTTGTTTTAATTTTTAAAAACACTTTGTTTGTTGAAATTACAGAAAGTTTCAGAAAATATGATTGTTTAGAAATTGATGTACGTTTCCCCTCGTGGCAAAAATAAGGGCTCTTTATTTTGCGACAAAATCAACAAATAGCAAAAAACAAACATTAGGTTTAGAGTTCCCATGTAAACCTTTACATGTATACTTAATTTATATAAATTTTTAGTTTTATTCAGATGAAAAAAAAAACCTTAAAAAACTATTTTTTTACTTGAGTTATACGATTTCCATGCAGATCTAAAACTGAAAGTTTTTCACATTTCTGTAGTCCGTCAATCCGTCGTATCCGATTCTTTCCAAGCATAAGTACCCTTAAATTAACTAAATACTCAAGACCACTAATATTTTCCAACCGATTTCGATATAAATCCAAAAAAACAAGTCGTGTCGTTAGATCCAGATGCTGAATCTTTTTTATCATATTATGTTGAAGGCTAAGGAGTCGGAGACCAGGCTCTTCTGATAGAATAGGAATACCTAAATTATAGATGTTAATAAGAAATATGCTAAAGGTTAAATGAAAGTTATAATCAAACCATGTAGTCCTTTCCTATCTATATTGATACGATCTGGAAATTTAAGTTTCTCATCTACTGACCGTTCCATTGCAAGTCCTGAACCCACACTTCCACAAAACTGGCCACCACTTAAATTTTGATCGCTATGAAATAATCTATCTTTCCTTTTCATGTTAACCTTAATCAACGAACAAGAAAGAAAAACTAAATTAAATAAAACAACCAACGTATTCGTATTTTGAACAATATATGTATATAAATGGTTTAGAAAGCAAGCTCCATTTTATTGATCAAACAACAAATTTGTTTCATTGCAGATAAAAAAGGAAAACTGTTTAGATATGATTTAACTTTTCATAAAATCAAGTTATATATATAAAAAAAAACAATGTTAATATTAGAAAAATAAATATAAAGAAAGTATTCAAAAAAAAAGAGGAAAACATTGGGCTTTAATATTTTATTTAATAATGTAACAAAATTCAAATTTATAATCCAGCTCTTTTTCATGAAAAATGAACAAAAAAGCAGACTGTATATTATATTTAAATAGTCTATACTTTATTTTGAATCATTTTTACTAATTTGATGCACTCCCTACAGCGAAATTTGTCATTAAATGAGATGATTAATCAATTTTTCAGTTCCTATTTATGTGGATATTTTCATGATTAATAGCCCCAATCATCAGAGCCGAGAATAGGTTAACTGAAAAATGCCTATAATATAAATTACAATGCATTATTTTAAAATAAAGAGTCCCCAGGGCACTTCATATTCAGGAAATTTATTATAATTTATTTTATGTTTGTTCTATTTACAAATATTGTGTTAGCCAAAAAGTAAGTTTGTATTTTCCGCCTCTTATTTTAGATTAGGTATATTTTGATTATTATTAGTCACATCGAATCATACGATAAAACGTTGTGAAGGTGCGAGTAAATATTAACTACGCCTTTTTGACAGTATTAAGTATGGGTGGTTCAATTGTGAATTATTGTAATTCGAGTATTAAGACCTTAATGGATTTTTTTTTTCGCTAAATAAAAAAGAAGTTTGCCATATTTGACAGTTTTGCTACCAAAAAGAAAAAACGGCTTGAAAGCGACCAAAAGGACTGGGAGTTCGGATGGGTAAGTCTTATGCATCCACCCTTCAATCGAAACTAGGTACCAAGTGACTAGCGCCTTATCCTGTCTATATCCAGCGCGCTTAGTGTTACAAGTTTCGCCTTAATGGAGGCCTGTCAAAATGTATTGCCAGACTCTTCGTAATATTGGGATGTAGTGATCAACCAATACGAGCAAGTTAGGTTTTGCTCGTATTCTGTTCTTATTAAACTGCCGAACATCAATAATATAACACTCGATAACTGGTTTATTTTTCCAAATATTACAAAAATAATTAAATAAAATGTTCTGTCAATTGAAAATTTTTTATTGTAATGTTATGTTTTAAATTTTATATAAAAAGTGCATCGTTGAACCCTTTTTCTGAAGGCCATGAAGCCAACAGAGCAAAAATAAGGCCATTTTTGGAATCTAAGATCCAACTCTACTACGAAAAGCATGTGCTGTTCTAGTGCTTTAAAAAAGTGTGATTTTTTTAACGGTGTAATCTAAGGGTTAGAAACCTGTACGTTCTAAGAAAATAAATATTTTACGAAACATGTCAATTTGAAAGAAGAAAGGCAATATTTTTTTCCCCCTCTATCCTATTATCGGAGTAAATTTTGACAATAATTTAATGGATGGGAAGAGTCTTAAATTCCCTTTGACAAAAACAAACACAACAAAACTTGGTCTACAGCACTTATACTTCAATGTTTTTTGTTTTTTTTGTTTATTAAAAAGAAATTTATTTATTTTTTATGAACATATTATATTAAGGGCTAATTAAATTAAATTAGATTATTTCCCTTAGAACACAAAACACAGACATTAAATATTTAACTAAAATGTTCTAAATTGAGTAACAAGGTTTGAAGACTCCGTTAGATATATGTGAATTATTTAATTCTAGTTCGAGCAAAGTTTTTATAAAGAAACCAACTCAATTAAGCAATTTGATATCATAATAGTATATGTAATATTTGTAAACTGACATGCCAATGAAACTTTTTCACTTTCCTTTTAGAAAGTTTTTATTTCTTAAAGTGTTAAAGAAAAAAAGAAACGTTATAAAATATAACAAATACTATAACAAGGCTTCTACAAAAAAAAACAACGATATATATATTTGAAATTATCTCTTAAAGAGACAAGCGCACCATAACACTTGCGATCCAATTAAAGTATATTCAAAAATGAGCCTTGGTAGTTCTTCTAACACAAAAAGACAAAATATATATTCAAGTCTCAGTATCATGTAAACATGATTTATGTAAAAATTAGTAGGATAGGCTCATGGATAGACTAAATGGACTCAAATCAGTATAACAAGAATTAGCGAATATACGTATGAACTGGAATATGTATAAATTTAAAAAAAAAACAGAAAAAATATATGGTAACCCTGAAACTTTGGGAATTTGTTTTGAATGTTTTTAATCGAGGAAAAAAAATATTTTAGGATTTCTGTTCTAAAAAAAATGGTGATTCCTTGTGGAAAAAAACAAGCTCTCCCCCCCAAAAAAAAAAAAAATCCTGCAGACGGTATTTTTGAATAGTCTAGAACAATATCTATTAGTTAAATATGTTTCCCCAAAAATTGCATGCTGTATTTTCATACCTGTTACCTTTGTGCATTGAAATCTCGAGGCAAAGATGTCACTTATACCCGAGAGCATAGAATTGTGTCTATAAATTATATATAAGGTTATAGAATAAATATGATTTTGAAATATTGTTCAAAATATCTGAATATATATTGATAAAGCAATGTTTCTCTGTATGTATGTTTATAGGAAACCTAATCAATATTGCAGGCGTTTGTATATGGAATCGAACGTGTATGCAGGGTCCGTATATAGCATAAATCACTGTTTCGATTTTTTTTGTTATTGGTCCTTTATGTATACACTAGATTTCATGTACATATTTATTAAAATTTGAATAAAAAATAACACTGGTACGTTAAAATGAATTTTATTTGTTTTTATTTCTTATACGAATATATATTATTGTTTTGAGCAATCACTTAAGAATGGGTTTTAAAAAACAAAGAATACTACTATTAATTTAATAAGATATTATCTTCTAGTCCATATGTGCCTCATTACTCTGGGCAATGCTGAGTTCTACTGCAGGAAGTATATTAATAAAACAAAGTATGTATGTATGTATCTATCTATGTTTAATAATTTTGAGTGTCGATACTTGATATCAGAAATAATTATATAATTGATCGTGCACGTCATAATAAAAAAAAAGTATTTTTATAGAATTGTATAGAAACGGTATTTAAAAAATGATCAAAATCTTGCAGGCGTTAAATTCAACTTATATTAATAAAGGTAAGAAAGTAGAAAGTACTTTATGTTTGAAAAAATAATTTGGCTTTAGATAAGGTTTACAAACACGGGTCATGTCAATTCAACGAAAATAAATAAAAAATGTTACCCGACCCCTTAGATTTGGATGATTTTTGGCACACAATCGTAAATTCATGAGTAAATTAAGTGTGTCAAATTTTAGTAAATCTTTCTTAGTCGCTTCGAGATATGGATACTCGTCTCAGACCAAAATTTTTAACGTTGCTTAAAAGTATTTGTACATGACGCTTCTTTCTCTCATTTGTTTTTTTCATTGAAAGTGGAAATTTGGTACTTAACTATTTTGAAGTGTGAGGATTCCAAAAATGAAATCAAAATTAGAATATTTAAATTTCTTATGACCTCAATTTTTATTTAAAAATAAAAATCTGAAATACACAGCAAGTGAAATACTATAAACTACTCTTTTTTTTAATTTGTTGACTTCTAATCAATAATATTAATTACTGTAATTCACTTTTCTTATTTCAGTCCATATTAATCATAAAATAAATTTAAAATATTGAAACGTACATAAAAATTACTAAATTTCCAAAGAAAAGTAACTTAACTTTGAGATCCAACCCTGGGAGCTATGATAAAAAAAGCCAACACGATTTTGGGCGCATTGATGCCCCTGTTTATATCAAACATGTCACCCAAAATTTCATATTCAGAAGAGAAGTACTTATTGGTGTATTTCATATTTTTTTAAATAAAAATTGAAGTCATACAATATTTAAATTATTAATCAATCTAATATTTCATTGGATGCGTATTTTTTTGCAGCTGAAAAATCGAAATTACAATTTCCACAGATTTCTTTTTTTGCCAATAATTTTATGGGTTTGAATAAATTTAGAAATCGTATTCATTCGTACAGTTGTTTTTTGAGACGCCCGTCACTTTTAGATTCATAATTCAGAACCCTACTAAGTTTTCTTGAGCTTCAAAAAACTGTTTTTATGATTTGAGTAAAGAATAAGCCAACCCCCACCCCTCCTAAAAAAATGGCAACCTTGTGTTACCCTGTCGAGGTTCAAAAGAGGGCATCAATTTAAGGTACACACACAGAGAAACCATACCTCTATTTTATATACAGATTATTAAAGCAAAATATGTCTGTTTGTCGACGCCTCAAAACTCCAGCCAATGTCAGTGTGTCTTTTAATAAATTTACAATACTATAATCAAAAATAACCAAGTGCACGTTGTTAACTTTAATGTATCTTGCAACCTCTCATACCAAAAGAAACATATTAAAGGCCAAAATCATCTGGTAGTTACACGCATAAGTCAATCACATTAACTTCTATTTATTTCTGAACTATTGACCAACCATCACTTTCATATTATTTCTTTACAATTTTTAAAATGAATTATTTATATATCTATATTTTATAATATTAAAATCTTACATTTAATTTTATTGGATACAGTATTATAATATTTTATTAAAAGGGTATATAAGAGTTTGTGTTTATATTCTCATAGACAAAATTTCTTCATAGATATAAAAAGATGGCTCTTCTTTATGTATGTTAAGTGGAATATGAAAAATCAGGCAACTTACAAAATGCCCGTTAGAGTGGGTAATGTGCAAAATGACCGGGCAGTCTATTAAATTTCCAATAGAGTGGACATATTAAGCTCACATTTACATTTTCAGGTAAAGAGATTGTAGGTAATTTGATAATGAAAAAAATAATTCTAAACAATTTGCTCATAAAGGATTCGCTTATGACATTATTGCATTGCAAGCAATTTAATAATCAATTGTACTTCATTGAAATTTATATTGTTTTCAGTCAATCAAACTATTTTATTATAAGAAATTGTCATAAGAGACTCCAATTTTTTTTTTTTTTTGCAAAATGTTGGCCAACTGATTGTGCAGGTGACAACTGTTGCATAAGGGATACAAAAACCTATTGCTACTACTTTCCTGAGTATCAAAGTCCCCATCTAAAAAAATGATTATACACCCAAGCCCATGGTTACTGAAGTGAACTACTTGTTCATAAGTGGGATCTAAACCTATTGCCACCACTATATTGAGTATCAAGGACACATTCAAATATCCTATGATACACCCCAGGCCACGGGTTGTGCAAATAAACCACTTATACATAGGTTGGATCATTATCCACCCCCACCGCTTCCTTGAGCATCAAGATCCGCTTTTAATATCCTATAATACAAACTGGTACATAGAAAAATTAAAATAATACAATATGTTTTATCAAATTTTTAAAATGTAAAATTTTATCAAATTCTTGCAAAATTTTGAAAAGTTGTAAAAACGAATTCTCGCAAAATTTTGAGAAGTTGTAAAAAAAGTGTTATCTCAAGACCAGAACAAAGGCCAATTACATCCCGTAACTTTCTTACCTCACACCTCACATCAATCATATTAATGACTACTAAAAGATATCACGTGTATATCCGTGCATCCAACTCTGTCTCGGGTAGGAAATAACAATCCAGTTCAGAAAGATATTGTCATTTATTCCATGGATACCTCCAATACATATTTGATTGACGGTGAAATCTCTCCCTAAATTAAAACTATCCAAATATTGCATGGAGTCTCTAAGAGTTGAGTTGTTTCACTCCAACTCATCACCTTGGGAAATTATCAACATTTCATTTTTTAGCATAAATAACTGTTATGAATCCCCTAATAGGTTCTCATACCAACATTAAGTTTAACCGGATCAACACAATGACTCCACTTCAAACATCATCCATCTTTGGAGTTAAATCTTGAATTTATTTGGATAAATAACATTCAATGCGAGTAAGATATGCGAAGGCGGCAGAAGATTATATAACCCAATCAAGGCGATATATGCGAGCTTTATAATGAATTAGGAACTCTAAATAATTTATTCATGAAATTAATATTATTATATTAAATTGATTGATTAATTAAACAATATGTCAACAATTTTTAGTCATTGAATCAACAAGAAACTGAATTTAGCAATAACAAGAGTGGCTAATTGTAATTTATTAGTCCTTTAATTCTGTAGAAGCTCAGCACTGTTAATTAATCTTAAAAAATAACATTAAAGTTATCGAGGTGCTATGTAGTCCATTGACTTCTTTGGTTATTAATAGGTCGACTCAAATCGAACATGAATCTTCAAAGTTAGTGAATGAAGCCTTTCTTAACAAAAAAGATAAATTGGATTTTGAAGAATGAATGGTAAAGCAAAAATGTCTAAAAACGATAGTGCTGTATTAATTAATACTGATAAATGGAACCAAAAAATGTAAAAAGGCTATAACATCAACATCCTACATTGGAATACAAATGATAACTATTGATTGTTGAAGTAAATGAAGAATTTAGAGTTGAAGACAATTCCTCTCTGTAATTGGTCCAACATATTATTGGAATAATATATATTTTGACATGGAAGAGTCTAATGAAATATAAGATCTTATTGAAAATGAGGATTTTACTTTCTTGAGTTGACGATAGGAGCAAACAAGACAAGGGAACTATAGTACATCTTTGCAAAGTTGATTATTCTCTGAGGTTTCTTTTAGTTGAAGCAGTACTGAGTCCATTATATTCCTTCCCGAGACGAAGTTGGAAAAATAGACATGATCCTTCATAAATTGCATTAATACCATAAAAAGAGTGACGATTTTTCTTTTTCTAATTTCGTCTTCTAATTTATATACCGGCGCCTGTTCCTCCCTGTGTTAGTTCTCATAAAATAATATGAGATCCTTTATCTGAAGGATTACCAAATAATCAGGGATTCCCCTGCGTACAATATTAGGTACGCTGTATTTTGAATGTTATCCACCCAAGAAATAAATACTCAAACATCATTAGCACTCCTATGTACATTTTTCTTCTTTATTTTTCCTATTTCATGGTGTCTGAAATAAAGAAACATGATTAAAATAAAGTCCAAAATTAAGAATTTTAATTTGAAACTTGTCTGAATTTATGGACTTTAGACATTTTTTGATAGTGTTTTTAAATCTCTAATAACCTCTTTATTCCATGGTATAAGGAAAATATTTTGATACAACACTTCTTTCTAGAATATATTTTTTAATGTGTTTTTAAAAAAAAGACCTCAAATATAACGCTCGATGTCTACATAAAATTATATGAACATAAACACCTCTTCGATGTTACCGTCGATGCGTAACTTACCTTTTTTTTATTTTCACTTCAAAGACTACCTCCATCTAACTAATTAATGACCACTTAAAAAAAACTGTTACAGCGTATTTTTATGACTAAATGCACAGAAAACGTAGAAAAGTTTTGACAATTTGATCAAATTTATAGAGTTCTCAGAAATTTTAAAAAATTATATAAAATAAAGTATATAAAAATTATATGCAATTTAAGACAATAATCACATATTTGTGGGGATTAGGATTTTGTTACTATTTAGTGATTAGAAAAAAACTGTTGGTAAGGGTGCTGTTTTTTATTTGATTATTAAATAAGTTTTTTGGTTTTATCATCATACCCTAAAACTATAATTTTTGTCTATCTTTAGTCTTTATTATTTTAAAAAAATCCATAAAAAATTAATATATATGTAATTTTAATATTTTACCTGCATGAAATAATTTATTATGATGAATGCCTCCTCTGTATAATAGTCAATCCTTTGCTCACTTCCACCATATAAAATGATCTAATTAGCAGCTAATGGTAACATACGTCATAATTCAGTAATATAATTTGTCGAATTCCTATATTCTTATTGCTTTTTAATCCCTCTTTATCGATCACAATTGTTTATTGAATATGGAACGTATGTTTTTATTTGTTATGTATTGAATGTATGTATGAATATATTTATGTGTGTTGGTTGAAAAATATGAAAACAGATGAGGTCTCAAGGGGATATGTAGCCTGTTGCAGTGAACCACAAAATATAGAACCCTTTTTAGTCTCGAAACAGCAATGTCAAGTGTAAAGCCTCGGCGTTGGCTAGGTGGATGTCAACAATTCACCAAGATATATTCCATGTGTTTGATGAAATCAATGATGCTTTGGTCATACACTTGTCACGTGGAAACTAATTTCTTTCATATTTCTTTACACTCTGCAGTAATTAAATAATTCAATAATAACAACTATGGGAGATAACGAATCTTGGACATGTTGCTACTGCAAAAAGTCGCTTTCTCTTGATAGGATATATTTCATTTCCTTAAAAATTACTACACACCTTAAGGGTACGTTGAACGGATATATACTTTCTCCTAAAGGTGGCTCAAAACCTTTTGAAGCTGCAATCAGTGTATCATATACCCAAGTAATACTAGGATATATTTTCATCTTATACTCGTAAATAACATAAATAATTTATAAAACCAAAACTTAACCCAAAAATAGTAAATATACAAATTAAAAAACAGTCATTAAAATAGCCAGTTTTCTGAATGTCTTTCTATGAAAAATAAGAATTTTTTCATTCAGTTAAGTTTTCAATATTATCAATCTTATAATACATGGGCTGAAAAATAGTGGGCGTTATAAACAGAACACCTCTTAGAGTGGAGTTCGAATAAAACTTTTTAAGCTATTGTTTAGCTTTAACAGTAATTTTTACTACCAAGAATTAGCACAAAGTTAAAAGACGAAATTATTTTTGATCCAATGTTTGAAATTCACGAAAGTAGCGTCACAGATAGTACAATAACGCACAAACTAAGGAGCAGATTGTAATTACATTTTGACAGCTATCTTTTGAAGGGTGGTACTCATTCAATATTACATGAAAAAAACAAAGCCAATTACTTGATAAGCCTGGGACTTTTCAGCCCCTAAGTTACTCTTCAAGACATCACACTCTTCCCATAAATGAATTGGAGTCTTTGTTGCATCTCCACACAGTCTGCATGATGTATTTCCACCATTCTTATGTTCTTTAGATGCTTCCTTAAGGAAATATGCTCTCTCTTGAAGCTATTTATTGTTCTTATATATGCTCTTCTGTTTTTAAAAAGCTTCAATTCCGAACTATACCACCAAAATGCTTGTCAACACGTTGTGTCTTCTATTAATTCCTTTTTTCCACCTTGTCCTTCTATTTTTTTTTTTTTTTTTTTCAAATTCAAATAATAATGCACTTTTATGAACTTTCACTTCAAATTCTTCAAGCATTGTCCCACCATTCTTGACAAGCGCATCAGCATATTCATTACCTGTGTAATCCAAATAACCTTGTATCCAAATTATCACAACTTTCCTTTTAAACATCTTTATTCATTCAACCAATATTTTATTTTTATTTGTAAATATTGTATGTAACCATCAACATCCGTAACGCCAGATCTCCCTGTAATACATATATATTTGAAATATATATATAAATTTGTTAAATATACGAAGTATATCCTTTATTATAATCATTTTTTACCTAATACAATAACAACAAGTAATGTATAGATTTTGAGTTTCTTTATCTTGAAAAAAAAATAAGAAGATAATATTTATGGTGCATTTCTTTAGATGCAAACTTCTGATTTAAACTGCATTACTTTGAATAGAATTTGACACTTTTTCATTTCAAAAGGATATATTATGCTAATCATAATAAATATAACATCATATTGTACGTATATATAAAGATATCTGCTCAGATTATGAACATGCATACATAGACAAAGAGGATTGATTAATTTCACATATTTGGTGAGTCAACATACAAAAAAATTGGATCAAAAATCAAGAAATGAAAAACATCCCAATATATTTTTCTACTTCATAAACAGAGTTGAGACCAAACGATCGCTTAAACATAAATTACCACAACGAGTATGCGATCTCTTCTGTGCCGGTGCCCGTGATGAAAAAACTATAGGGACTGTTGGCATCTCCATCCCGACTGTCAATAAATCTATTACAATCCCATACAACCAAAATACAGGTACAAGACAAGGCTATGGACCTGTCTCAAATTCACCCTCTCCTAGCCCTGGCCTTAACGATCTGTACTTTGTAGTTCAAGGTGTCTTGTAGAAGAAAGTCTGCCTCACCTTTTATCCAGCGGCCTTCATCGTCAAGAGCTACAAATTTTTTCTCCGGCAGGTCAATTGCTTGTGAAGGAGACATATTGAATAAAAAATATAGCCAAATCTGGTATATAATCATATTACATATTAGTTTTGAGTAGTTATCTTTTCTTTATTCCATAAAAAAACTTTTAATGTGATTGAAACATTCTACTATTACATGTATAGGCTTTTGATTCAAAGAGTTTTAAAGTTTTATTTGATTTAAGATACCTGTATTAAACCCTATATGTACAATGTACAAAATGAGCATAAGCTATACACTGGAAACTAAGTAACGACTTGACTGCATTCAAACAACTAGAAAAACTTTGCTATATTAAAATATACATCAAAACGTAATATTTTGCTTTTGGTTCGACGACTATCACTTCAACTAAACTTAAATTTTAATTCTTTTAGTGTGTCAACATTAAAAATATCCTCAACAAAAACAAAGAAAGCGAAAAAAATCCCCTTTTATTTTGATACATCATTTATAATTAAATGCAACCCAATTTTTCTCCGACATATTTCAAATATAATTATAGGCGTTGTTTTCAAATTTGTGGGATAATTTGAGATACCCAAGAATTGTAGATATTGTTTAGAATCTTTATTTGATTTCAGATACTTCTGTTTGCCCCTAAATGTCATTTCAAATAAAACTCATCAATTTATCGTTATTTTACTATGACCATCAATTTTGACTACTTCATAACGAGTTTTGGACACATTTAATTGGTTAATGAACTCAATTTTTTTTATAAAAATTGATGCCTTGGGACACAAATTACTTTTGGATAATAACGATACAGAGCTTTAATTGATGTTAAAATATCGAGTGTAATTCTACAATTTGAAATTGGTCCGGTTCGTGCATATTTGGTAGTTGGAGCTGTATTTATTCCGGAAAAGCAAATGTTTTTAGTACCTTAATATTTTGATCAAAACAAAAAAAAAGTGGCAACCCAGCTAACCAGTTGTACGTTACACTATTGACTACTAGGGGACTTTTATTCTCAAAACAGACGACCAGATCGACTACAAGCTCTTCATTAAGGCTTATCCCAGGTTCAGGCCCTGATTGTAAGCTATGGTTGAAGCTGTACTTTATCGTTAAATTTTGTGGGGATTTAAAATCCCCACCATATATACTGTTCCTTAGTGTGTATTATTTCTTATACAAATGTTTTGACATTATTCTTATCAATTAATAATAGTATGAATCAGCATTGCCTTTTAGTTTGATTTCATTTAAATACTATTTTTTTTGTAAATAAATTGGGGTTTTTTTCAGTAACGTCATACATTCGTTTGCATAGGCTTAAGACTAACTGGGATATTTTTATATTTTTAGGAGAAAAGGCATGTACTTTTGAAATAAAGCAAAATATGATCAGTTTAGTCCAAGGAAGTGAATTAGCATTGGCACTTATTTCGTACCCGCTCCAAATCAAATTGGAGGGATTTTATTCCTTCCAGGAACTAGCAGGAGATCTTGAAAAAGTCAACTCATTCATTACGTCATCTCTCGTGGACGCTTTTCTTGGGCGCCCTGATCTCTTATTGTCGGTATACATTTTAAATCTTGCAAAGTTACTGATGGGAGTATAAACAACTGTCTTGCTACCGCACATCTTTAGTGCAATTTCGTATTTAGAATAGTATTCTTCGTTTAACGTCACCGTTTTAGCCTTATGAACATGATGAAAGGTAGCTTTTTCATCCATTTTTGAAAAAATATCAATCACAGCTATTATGATAGCACAAATTTCTCATACAAGCGTCATTAGGAAACCGGTTGATTAAGACACTTCTTACAAAAAGTGGAACTATACACGTAACATACTTGTATAATATGCGTTCATACATATAAGGAAAACTATTATAACTGAATTAGGTTAAATGTAAGAGATGGTCTTATACTTGGAAAATGATAAAAATTGTGTTTTCTTTAATATGCACATTGCATACACAAGCTTTTATTTTGCCTTAATCAAAATTTCAGTCGATTTTTATATGTTATTTTATCAGTTTTTTTGGTTTCTGTTTTTATTGTATTTGTTGTTACTTTTTTTAACACTCTGTTCGTCAACTGTCGAATAATGTAAGTAGGCCTGATGGCCTAATTTATTCAAAATAAAACAAATATATTCCGTCCTGTGATAAATTGAAAAGAACATTTATATCATCCTGTAAGAAATGTCTACAGTAGTATTAACACAAATATATATTTCAGACTGTACCAAAATGACAAAAGTTCAAAATTTGGTTGGCTGGATATTTTTTATTTTGCATTTTATTCCTAGAAACAAGAAAGTACAAGAAAAAATCATTAATAGATACGTAGAGATTTTTAAAATCTGTAAAACTATAAAAAACAAATCTACATTTTTATTTTAAAATCATCAATTTTAATTGTAATACACCTCTTTTTAGTTTAATTAAATCATGGAAATTAAAAATGTACCTTTCAACAATATTTTTATTGTATTTGCCTACTGTGAATTTTAAAATATTATAAAATGATATTTATAAAAGTGTTTCTTATTTTACATAAATGAACTCTGTAAATTCTATTTTATAGTAATATATTTTACACTTTGTTTAAAAAAAACGAGATTTGAGTACTAAAAATGAAGAAACAGATCAAAATATCTGCGCGAAATGCGCGATACCAGAATAGTATATTTTTTACTGGCAACATGTTTTAATACTAAAATACTCATAGTTTGAGTTAAATTAAAGCAATGTGCTGAAATATATACTACTTAATTCATAAAAATCCTGTATCTTCATTTAACTTCCAAATTTTAAAATGGATAGCTTGAAAATAAACCAGATATTCAAAATCAAATCGCGTCCATAAAGGAACTTTTTTGGTAGATTGAAAGTTAGTTTCTTGTTTAGATGGATATAGTACAAATAAAAAAAAATTGCAATAGCAAATTTCGAACTTTATTTTGGTATAGTCTAATATAGATATACACATACATTAAGTTTCATAGCGAAAAATAACTATAAATTACTCATTACATGAATTAAAAAAAGAAAAGTAATAGAATTGAATTGAATGGCTGTCGATGAATCTATTTATTAGTTTCCAATGTATTCATTTGTGATTTTCAACTTACAATAACAGTGCACTTTGTTAATCCTCTGTTTGTTCCCCTCACATCCTAAAATAGGTACTTCCCATGGGAGCTTAAATATATATTATATTTATGGACAAGTGGCAATAAATGCCCGTGATTGTCGGCTTTCAATTATTCAATTTACAGTGGAATTTGAATTTAGAGAAATATATTGGATATTTAAGAGATCTTTTAGTAATGAAGGTAGAATTATCATGATTTGAGACCCAATCACGGAGGCTGGCATAATATTTCTCATGGTATAAACAAAATACATAAAATGTACATTGCAGTCCGTCGTCATTGTATATGAGGATTTTTACAAATCTCCTCTTAACTTTTACAATTTCATTAATTAAATGTAATTGTGTCGTAAGATCCAAAGGAGAAGGATGGACAGAGTGAGAGAATTTCTGTTTTGAGTCTCACTTCAAGTGAAGAAGGACTCAGAGAGATGACAAAACTCCCCATTTTCTTTTGTTATATCCTTCAAGGATTATATTGATAAACTTTACCTGCTTTTTGTCATTGAACATATGATAAACGAACTATAATCACTTATGAACTAATTAAATAATTTGTTACTAGTGTATTTTTTAACCGTGAATTCGTAATTAGAAATAGTATTAAGAAAAAATAATATTATTACATTTTGTGAATCGATACTACAGCGTGCGGCCGTTGTTTAATATAAAACTTTGAGTGTCTACTACAGCTGGCATCCGTAGGTAGAATGTTGTTTTTTGTTTGTTTTGGGGTCATTTAAAAAAATACAATCCATCAATAAACTATAGATTTCACAATCGCGGAAAAGGCAGTCTCCTAATTGTCACAAGACTTTGTTCAAATTGTAAAATTCTTGAACCTGTACAGTTATTTTGTCTAGAGAGTCAGGAAGAAACTGAAAGAGTTTGGAGGTCACTATAACTCTCCTCTATGCCTCATTGCAAGGAAAACGTTGATTTGGTTTCTTGTTTTTTTTTTTTGGTTGATTTGTTGACGCAGTGTTTAGCTTCCAAACTCAACGGAACTCAACCTCATGGACTTATTTGTGTGGGGAGAAGTTGCAACAAGAGAGTTAATCAAAGTTTTAAAATAAATTAATACACTAAAGTGTAGCACTTAGGACAAGTATTCAAAAGGTTTCTTAATACTGGCCCTGGCTTATCTGTATGCTCATTTGGAGTAACTAGCTATCAATCAACACATGATACTGATATTTTGAGTTGTAGAGCGTAAAGATTCTTGTTATAACAAGTTTATTAGATGGCAATCTTTATGGCAATTATCTTTGGAGCATAGTTAAGAAGTATTCTAGCAAAAATCCAAATAACAATAAGGATAAGCTGGTCTAATATAGTTCTGAGCCTTTTTCAATCTTCCAGAAGCATAAACAATGGATGTACTTTCCGTATCAGAGGTTGTTTTTATTTTTTGATTGATAGAAATGATTAATAGTATTATTCATGATATATATGGTTCGGCTGTGCTCTTATCAAGGTATCAGTTCACAATTAGATGGTATTCCTTCATTCTACTCTGAGTTTGTCTAAGGGAGAGTAGAGGAATTTAAAGAAATCAAACTTTGTAACTAACAATGATATATGCAGAAACTACGACAAATCCTTCATTCTACTCCGAAATCTAGAAATCTTATAATTAAAACTCTCAAACAAACTCTCAGGGTCATTCTCCGCTTTACAGGGCACGAGTTATTAATTTATGCGTAGTTGTTCCATTCTGTATAATTAAGTAATAATTTTCTAACCTTTAGAAAATATAAAACCCTGTTTATATTTTAAACTAGATAAAGTCATTATGGCTTTCTAGGATATATTATGTATAGCTTTCCTTATTATCATCATAAAAAAAGTAATTTCAACAAGAGAAAATCAAATAACCCAGAAATTGTCAGCTTGAACCTTTTTTATTAAATGAAATATAGTCCACAAGCAAAAAATGCACTTGTTTCTATTGAATTGATATGGACTATAAATATTTTATCAGTGAAGGGCAATGCTATTATGTTTTTATGCCATACTATAATGAAAAAAATTACCATTATTATTATGCAATAATTATTAAATGTTTTACAGATGTAATTTACATTTGCATATAGATATAAAATTCGTACTGCAAAAATGTTTTTATTTCTATTTTAGGTTATGATTGATATTTTATTCTGGATCTTTGGTTTTTTTCTTTTAAAAAAGAAACAAATACTAGCTCTAAAATTATGTTGGGTAATTATCCAATTCCCCCTAACTATTATGGGAGTTTTCTCCATTGTAAAAAGACACGCCCTAACAATAAATTAAACATATTATCAACATAATGATTAGTGATGGGAAGATTTCTAAAAAATTCTGATTCCGATTCCAATGCGATTCTAGGTGGATAGTATACTTATGAGTGTTGTTGCAAGTAGCATTGGGGAAAAGAACTAATCTTCACTGGGAATAAATGACTTATCTCTTCTGTCTACGGTTTAGCCATCCCTTTCATCAAAGATGCAGGTAGGGCTTACCAACAAAGAGAGGGGATTTGTTTATGTATTTTGGCCTAATCCTCCCCCCCTTAACTCGTCAAAATTTTCCTTTCTAATTCTTCAATATTTTATGTAATAGTTACAAAATATCATCTTGCTATCATAACTTAGAAAAGTAATAAAATAAATAAATACCAGGATTAAATAATTATAAATAAGAATTGGAATAGCAAATTAAACATTATTTTCCCAATACCAATTTCAGAAAAAACACCTTATTCCGATTCATTGTCCCATAACTATCTGGACCAAAACTTGAACTGAGATATTAAATTTTTGGGTGAATATATCTTTGGTAATTTTAGAGATAGGAAATTCAAATTTTTTCGATCGTCATTAACATTACTTAAATAATAGATTGTCAGATTTTTTGGTAATTTATGCATTTTATAAAGATCAAATTTATAAAGTGCACATACCATTTGTAGTCAAAACATTTTAACCCATTCATTGTTGAACAGTGTTATCTGGTCTGGACTGAATAATAAAGCTTCGAATTTAAGGATACATAACTAGTTATTGCACTAAGAGATAGTTGTCAAAAAGTAAAAATATTCTTCAAGTCTTGTTCTCTGATCGGCACCTATAAAATGAGGTTTTTTGCCATTTATAAAATGGAGTTTAGGAGCTTAAGGAAAAGTCTTAAGTTTTTGGAAGGAAACCTTTTCACATATAATTCAAAGAATAAAGGCTGATAAAGTAACTTAACTTTGTGTGTTCAATATCCTTCATTTTTAGAAATACTTATAGTAAAAGTATTTTTGTTAATTAAACATGCAGTTTACGTTTCTTCTTTTTATGTTTTTTTTTTTAACAACACGATCTAACTTAAGTTTCATAAACCTATCTGGACTTGAGTGGCCTGAGTCCCCAGTACAGCCATGAATGTTTTCAAGGTAAGGAGGCTTCTTTTTTCCTTTGCCATGATATACTTTAGATGTTCATTCCACTTTAATTTTTTAATTTTCATCTATGACGAGCCCAAGATACTAGAATATTTTAACCCTATGTATCTCAGTTCTATTCTTGTAAAGGGTAAAATTGTAATCTTTTCTTCTTTTGGTAAATAACATGCACTTGGTGTTTTTTACCAGTAAAAATAGTATATCTGCCTTCAGCCCATCATGAGCGCGTATCGGGAGCTCCTTGCATCAATTGTGTTAGCTTTTCACAATCAGCCCCTCTAACACAGAGTGCCAGGGCATCCGCATATACAATTGTATGTATTGGTCTTTCTATAAAGTCAACTGCTTCTTGAAAAGAAAGATTCCAGGCAAGTGTGGATAGGATCCCATTTTGTGAACATCCTTCAAGTTTCTTGTGTAGTAATTATTTGAGAAATCAACCCAAATCCCGGAAGAATTAAAATGTAAACTCTAGGGTGACCAAAAAATTAGAAATAGGATCCCTCCCCCCTCTAGGGTCAAAAAAGGTTGTATTTAGATTTTGGTCGGTTAAAAGTATAGTAATTGTCCCATAATTTAATCAAATATAATTATGTATAACAACGCATTATAAATTACGAAATGAAAGAAAAGGCAATTATTGATATGACTATAGAAATACAAATAATATTATTTACATTTTACGCAGTATCCTAAAGAAAAATGAGTTTAATGCAGTAAAAAACAAAACAAAAATGCGGGTTTCTATTTGCAAACTGAGGCCTATTTTTTGGTATTATAAAGGTTCTTTAGATGTATGTGATGCTTTGGCGGTAGTTTTTAAGGATCCAGGAGTACCCCTAAGTACTCCACACAACCCAAGGGCTTGTAACTATTTTTTGGTATTAGAGGGGCTCATCGTATGTATTTGGTGGTGCATTTTAACAATCTCAGACTACCCTCCGCGCGTCAATCTGAGGGTGAAGGGTATACAAACATATTTTAAAAAGATCATAAGCTATTTATTCCCCCCTACTCGTTAACAATCCTCTCAATCTATTTCTTGGAAGATTGGATTGAATTTAAAACAATGCTGGGAAATTGTATTAAAATAATATTACTCAAACTTGAAGATATTTCCATGGAGATTTGAAAAAACAAATATATTGAGATATTTTTTGTAAATAATATTTAACGAATTTATAATGTGTTATTATTCATCATTAAGTTTGAACAAATTACTGCAATTTTCCTACATGGCAATTTTCTCTAGTGCAGTTTTCCTAGAACCATGATTGCATTCTTCAAATATATTGCAAAATTTAGTTCAAAACAGAATTGCATGATCTTGGTTAGACTACACATTTATTTAAACATCCCACTGTAGAAAGAATGTGTTTGTTTTTAATTATTCATTTCCTTAACGATTCACATGATGATCTAAATCAGGGTTTCTAAACTTTTTTTCTACAATTTCACACTTTTTATTGAGACAACTATTTAACTAGTCCCACCGTAGCTTTGGTCATAAACTAATAAATTAATTTCATTTTAAACGAAACTGTGTTTAGTATTTTACTATTTGTATTTTTTTTGTGCCATTTTAAGGCTTTTAATTTTTGTTTAGATAGTATTATACTTTTTACTTTCAGTTAAAATACATATGAGAAGTTTAATCTTCTTTTCTCAATTTATTTGGCCACTAAAACTAATCAAAAAAATCAACACCAGACGCATACAAGTTTATGAGCCTTCTGCCTTGACGAGTGCATCAACATTCAGATGCCCTTTTGAAATGGTGCAACACAAATCAGGGTCAAGGTCAATGAGGTGGTTTAATAATTTGGTTTTGATCTCAAATATACTCGAAAACTTGCGTCAGGCTCCCAAATATACAATCCCGCTAAGCTGATGACTGCATCTCACTTATACAGTGGGAAGGGACAATTCTGGAGGGGGAATGCTATGTGCAAGGTCAGCACGTCAACGAAACGATTGCAAACTGTCATGTTATAATGCATGTTTTCACACAGCAGGCGCCAGCCTCACAATGCACCTTTCAAGAAATCTAACCCTTACATACAATATCATCATAAAACTCACACACTTATTAAATTAACCACATGACCATTAACATATATGAGTAATTATTTAATAATGGGAACTCTGTTGGCCACCTATTATACAAAGGAGAGACACAACAGGAGTTAGTTTATGGAGAGCAACAGTCAGCAAATGGTTTCTGATTTAAAATTGGGTTGAAAATTGTAAAATTTGTTGAAATTCGTAAAATATTGAAGCATTTGGTGTTTTGTGCGACGGGTCTTTCCCCGTTTGCAACTCTTGTATGCCCAACCAGTGGGTAATTCCTTACAGGTTAAGAATCACTGATCTAGATACTATCTTTTTTTGTTCAATTAACATTGATATTGATGGTATTTAATTAAGGATGGTACGCCTGAAGGCATTAGGGTAAGGCTCGAATGCCACGCTCACATGTTAGCCCATGGCTAGTAAAAACAAATTGCAATCGTGTAATTTGTCTTTTATCTTGCTTGTTTGGCTACGTAGTGTTATACCTGGAATACTGCTTATACACAAATAGTTTTGGGTTCAAATCATAAATATTACCTGGTGTCAACGTTTTTTACTTCGAAAAAATAATGTGGGAATTTTGTAGGTTAAATAAATTGCTTGATTTGTGTACTCCAAATACTGACCTTTTTAAAAACAAAAGATCTTTCCTCAATTGTGGTAAAGACGTTTATTAGAGTATTACTCCCATAAAGATTTCTTCTTCGAATGAAGAACCACATTATTCACAATTATCCTTGAAGACACGATGTCATTAATGAACTGTCCATTCCCTTGCGTCATCCTGTCTAGAGGTACGCACTCTAATTGCACTGATTCCATTCTGTTTTTTTCTTCTAATCAGCTACACTCCCAACTAGTGAAAGATAGTTGGTGAGCTATTTTCCTATACTTTTCCCATCGTTACCCTCACCTTGGGATAGCCAAAAGGATCGGCGATGGCTAAGAGTCAGGTTTCCAAGGTAGTAAGTTTCTTGTAGAATAGCTGGACTTGAAGTCGTAAATGGTGGAACTGAACGCTACCATTTTTTAGATGCAAGCCAAAAACAAGTAAATATCATGTGTTTTCTCTAGAACTAGCAAAATATTTTCCAAAAACTACTAATGTTAGGATCCGAATAAGTGTTAATTCTCCTTAAGTTAACTGGAATATTATGCACACTGAGGTTTGTGAAAATTATTTTGATTAATTTACATCTACGTTTTATTACTAATACTTTTCAGTATGTTCCTTAAGCATTAAATTTTATTATATACAATTCTTTATTTGCGGTGTCCACTTATTTACATTTTCTCTTAATAACCAAGACTGACTGATTAGCCGTCACAATATTGCCAGCTGTCAAAAAGAATTATTTCCTTGGATAGAAATGCATTTTAAGTTTCGAGGTATCTTTTAAGTAACTTGGAGACATTATAAAATTTATTTAGAATATCCCTCAACCATACTAATTGGTTTTTGTCAACTGAAGTACATTTTATCATTTTTTAAGTCATTATCTCTTTTTCTATTTTATTTGACGCAAACTTATAGTTATCATATCAATATTTTAGGTGTAATAGATATTTATGAATGAAAATATATGTTCAACTTTAAAAAAAATAATTACCAACGAAATTGCTCAAGTTTATTCATTTTTATATAATGTATAATACAAATAAAAAACGATAAAAAATAAGTAAAATTCTATAATATCAAAATGCATAATATGTGAATCTAAGGGTTACTACGTTCTGCACTCTCAGTAAAAACGTACTGAAATTTAATGGAAATAAAGAAAAACACTTTGTCACAACCCCGTAATGTGTCATCCTTACTGTTGATCATATAATTGCATATGTTCTATTTTCTGAATTACGTTATAAAAAGTATATTCAAAACTAAGTTTTTTCAAACATAATTAAGCCTAATCAAATACTTTCTAATTAAACATTGTTAGTATAACATGTAATAATTTTTTTATTCTTACTTTTTACTAAATGGGCAATAAATTAAATCTCATTTTGAGCACATGGAACGCACATTCCAGTTCATATTATCTGTTTTAAATTTTATGTGCATTAGATATGATATATTCTGTGATCCTGAGTAATAAATCAGTATTATTTGTCCTAAATAAAGCAAAAAAACTTATGGTTTATTTTGTACAAAATGTATTATTATTTGATTTATTATTGAACAATTTGTTGTCTAAAAACATATTTATCACATTTTTGTATTTATTTACACCATTTCAATTGTAATATTTCGCAGCTGTATGTTTTTGTGTAAACTTTGTATAGAGTTGTAAAAAATATTACATTGTACAAACACAAAACTTTTTGTAGTAGCAACTCGAAACAGTTTTAGATATTAGACAATATTTGTCATATATAATAAACTTAATGCACTTAAATAATAATTGTTACACCGACCACATACTTTTGAAACACAATTTGTGTTCAATTTGTTCATTCTCAGGTAATTTAATAAAAGCTATAACTTTAATACAAGTTATAAATAAGAATCGGATATCCACCTTATTTTTCCAATGAAAATGCCGATTCTATAAATTATATTAAATTTTCCGATTTCAATTAATCGTCCCATCACTAATTAAAACGTTCAAACAGACTAACAGCTCTTATCTATAAATAATTGTCGATTATTGTTAGTGATAACATTGCAAAATTACACTTAAACTCCAATCAGACTACCTACAACAATGGAACGTCCATTATAGCTCAATATAGCCTAAAAAAACAACTTTTGCAACAATAACATTGTTGACTTTTACCCTCCATCCATGATAAATCCATGGTAAATATAGCATTAAAACATACCACAAATGGTTTTTGAATTCTTTTTTCTCCATTCCATCCCCATAATTTAGTCATAATACTGTAATTTTTGGGTACCCACTTTTTCGTTATAAGTGTAAGTCCGAGTTAGCTCTGAGTAAAATTGAGGATCGATATAGGAGTAACTTCACTTATTAAACCATTATAACAGTGAAGTGGCTATCTTTATCAACATTTTGTAGATTACTTTGTTACTTTAGTCATTTGTGATAATATTTTTTAAATATCGAATGTGCTTAGAACTTTTACTTTTCGAGCATCCAAATTTAGTAAAACCTGTTCTATAAAATGAACTAGATTCCAAAATCCATTCGTTTTAAATCTTGACTGGATGGAGATCAAAAGTCACAGATCCAAAAACTGTGTCATATTGGACGTTTGAGAAGGAGCACCATCTTTTAAGAAGATCTAAGTCTCTTCTTTGAAGAGGGAGTTTGCCCAAGGGAAAAGGCCTTTCTCCAAGATGATGTTAGCGTACTCCATACTGTAAATTTCAACTCCTGAGGATACAAAGACTAGGGACGCCTTACAGGATTTTTGAAGTATCTTCAGAGAATCACTAACTGCTGTTTTTGCGTTCAATAGTTTTTACAGCCCATATTAGATCCTTTTACAGCCCAAATAAGATCATTTTGGGAGTTCAATTTAGCCTCAGCAGAAAAAAACTTATTTTCTGTGCTGTTCGTGATCGACCCCTTTGACGAAGATTTTCGATAGTAATTGTTTCTTAGAACCGTTTTATAAAGGTTCCGTTAATTTTTAAGACCTCATTATTTCTTGGGTTGCTATTCCCCATCCATTAAAGTTCGACAGCACGTTTTCTTTCCATGTTTGTAAATGAAGTATAAGAAGAAATTTTTAATAGATTATATTAGCCTTTTTTTTTTTACAATATTTAAGAACCACCCTGTGTACGGTTAAAAAATGAATAAAAGACAAGTGTACTGCAGATGTAATTAGACCCAAAACTACTCTCAATGTATAATGTACATATGCTTTTTATATTTCTCTCTTTTCTGCAACATATTCTTTCGTTTAATAGCAATTTATAATATTAGTTACATGAGACACATGGTTTTTTCACTTCTCTAACTTTTATTTTACAAAACAAACATACATTTTTAAATTAAGATTCTCATTTTACATACGAATTTTGTAGTTCTAGATCAAAAAAGTTTTTTAATTTGTGGCAGAACTTTAATAAAAATTTAATAACGCAAGAATAAATTTAATTAACTATTTTAATTACTATAAATAGTATTGTGTCAGTCACTATTTTGTACTAAAGACTACTAGAAAGCCTTAAATTATAGTTAGTATTGTGTCATTTCTTATTTATTCGGTTCAGTATAGTGTTAGGACCAGTCTTATTAGTACTTTCATCTGTCAGACTGTCGGTCTTTCAGACAATCAGTGGTAGAACTGATTATAATAAGAAGAAATAAATTTAGTGACGATATCTGCAGAACCATACACAAGGCCCTGAAAGACATCAATGGCTCAAATCATCGGTCTATTACACGATAAAGTGGTAAAAGGAGACCTTGAGTGTCAATAACAGGCTCAAAAGGGATCGCTTGAGGTCCATGAGGGCACCCAGGCTGATTTAGGTAACAAGCTCGAAGATCAATCTCAGAAAGAATTGATCCATGGGAAAAATGGCTTATGAGGCTGGTGGGTCTCGAGAAACCATGCGTATGGTGGTCAGGGATGACTTAAAGATAAGTCCTTATCTACTAAAAAATCTGCACCTTCTCAGCGAGGCTATAATTGCCAAGAGGCTGACCCAGCGATAACTCTTTTATACGAATTAGTAAAAAAAAAAACAACGAATACTTTATTATATAACCTATATTTTCACTCTATCATAAATACATTTGTACTAGGCCTGGAAAGTTACGTTTACCCACGTTTGGGTATGAACTGCAGTACACCATTCACGGTAAACGGTTCAGTATGGTATCATAGTATATAATTTTTTAAATAGAATTAATGTAGTTTTCAAGTTTTTTCGATACTTGTTCTGTATTATTATAGTTTCTGTCCAAAAAACTATTCTTAACTAAACTTAACTTCTCTAAAAAAAACAAAGATTGATATAAAATTGACACGGGTTATTTAGTAGTAGTATCTATATGAGCTTGTCTACATTTTCCAGTAATAATCAAGAACGATTAGCAGTCACAATATAACCAGGTGTCTACAAATATATTTTGCTTGCTAAAAATGTACCTGTAGTTACAAGGTATCGTGAAGCTAACTACGAAATATTAATGCAAAAAAAATTATCCCTCAACCATACCAATGGGTTTTCATCAACAGTGATTTACTTTATCATTTTGTAAGTCAGTAACATCTTTTTGTATTATCAAACACAGAATTATATTTTATAGAAGTATGACTATGGATTAAAATACTATCTCACTATCTAAATCTATTAATTTATTAAAATTAAAATAACCAAAAAAATTTCATTATATATCCGTAACGCGCCAAAGGTAAAAGCATACGAAGCCATAAGGGTCGCGCCAAACCCAATTGCTATACAGCCCCGTACCGTACCAGCTCTACTTGGTACATCCATGAATAAAATAGTAAGTAAATATGCCAAGAATTAATAAAATTTGAAGCAGTTGTGCTTTAATAATTACGACACAAAAAAAATCTACAGGGCACATATTTATTTTAATTATTTTTTAAATATTGTCAATCTGACCAAATGCCCGGATAATGTCGGATAAAACGACCAGTCACAATTTAAAAAAGGGATAATATATGAAAAAAGTTCTGCATGATTTATTGAACATTAGTGTATATACAACATGCTTTACACAATGAAGGAAATCATAACTTTTTACAAGATGTGGATGACCATTTGGTCATTCCTTCTATCACAAACCCCCTTGTAAAATACGTTTCAGATTAGATGTATCGTTTTCCATTCACAATAAGCTTTACATTCACATCAAACCTCTCCATCACTTCTTGGGGACTTAAAAGGAGTATCTCCAGACAATTAGCTATATGGAAGTAAATACTTCTTACTACGCAAATAAGAAATAACAGTTTTGTGCTTAATTACTCTATTTCGAAGTGAATTAATTCATTGTGTAACTAATTACATTACCAGGCAAAACCCAATTGTTATTATTGATTTGTAAGATTCCCTCATAAACTCAATGGTAATGTGCACTAAGTGAACCACTTTCAGGCAATCCGGCAAACAATTATCTAGAAGTCTTTTGACTACACCTACAGACTGTGCACTTGTAGTCTCTCTCTGTATCTTCAACTCTCGATTTATTTGTACAAGGGTTAAAGTAGCCAATCTGTAACAGGACCACTTTTCTTTTGAGTCCATGAAAGGGTAGCAATTTTTTTTTTTTTTAGTTTATAAGTGCATCTTCTCACTATTAACTACCTTTAACGTAGAAACGTTTACATACCAAATCAGCCCGGGAACCAACAATTTGTGTAAATACTTTTTTCAATATCTGCAACAATTGAATTGGATAAAAAGACCAACGGAATAAAATGTCAAGAAATTCATGTTCAAGTTTTTACAATACATTCAAATAATCGTTCAAAGATTCACAATGACGAGATTTTGCTGATGCATCATTTAATATTCTTGTACTTGAAGATTCTTTTAATACTCTATCATGAGGAAGATAACATAAATTCTATCGAGTATTACTTTTCATTTCGAGTTACTTTCTGAATAAAACCATGGGTAAAATTATCTTCCATTGCCTTTATATACATACTCCGATAATTAGGATCTTTGCAAAACATAGCTTCCAATTTTAGAATCTTTTCAAGACAAAATCTTCTTGGCCTCAGACTCAAATGTAGGGATATGCGTTTTCCTTTCATTTGGTTACCTATGAATGAGGGGGCCTCTTGCATTATAATCAGTAATGAAAATCTTGTGTATAATGGTCATGTCATAAAAAAAATAAACTGAAAATCTATATGGTAACCCTAACAATTTGAAGAATGTTTTCGAGGGCATTAGATGTGACAACGGATAAGGGTGAGAATATAAACAAACAAGAACATTTCAAGAATTACTCCAATATTGTTCTCTAATTCTATACTGCATCCAACATGTACTTACAATTATAACTCTGCAACAAATCTTTTGATTAAACTTATTCTTTTATGAGTACACAGAAATGTTTAATCAGGTTTTGAATATAATTGTATCTGTTTGGGAAAGAAAGTTCACTACTCAGGAAATAAATAATAATGACAACTGCTAAGGAAAAGAAAATTATTACCTCTGATAACCAATTCCTCAAAAAAAAAAATGAGGCAGCTCAAAAATCACAAGATTTAGAGGACTGATTATAATATTATTTACATATATGACGATGCATAAAACATTCCCTTCAATAACGCCAAAATGAAAGAAGTAATCAGTGCAATTTATAGAATGCTTGGAAGTAGATTAGCTTATCTGTGATAACGGTTTATCATATCAGCAGCAAGCTGTCGTGAGCTTAATGGAATTAACACAATTTTAACTCCGTATATAGCTTTGACATTTCCTGACCAAACGTTATTATTTAGTCATCTGTATTATGTAAATTTCGAGAGGTTAAGAGTCATTTTTTTACATTTTCCTAAGATCAATGTTGCAGAAAACATAATTAGCTGTCATTTGCTAAGTTTAAATATTGTCGTATTCGCTACTATGAGCACACAGTACAAGAAGATAATTGAGATAGCAGTGATTCTCGTGCAGGATTGTCACAAAGGGTCCAGAGAGCCCTAGACCTTATAGCCAATTTGTATTATCTTATCAATAATAAAACATTTAAAAATTATCAATTTTTCTTACTTTTTTTTCTTCCATGTTCCATAAAGACCAATAAAATATAATTGTATTAAAGCATACACAAAATGGCTTGAAAGACTGTACCGATACATACATACATATGCCTGTCATTACTTTAAATTTCCTTCATTTTCTTTTTATGGTTTTAATATAAATGGCTTTTTCTCAACCATTATGGTGATAAAAGTATGTCAATATCTCTTTTTTTTAGATTTAATGTTGGCATACGTTCATTGGTATCTTATGTATGGATGTATTAGGGTTTTTTATTATCGAGGAAATTGTCTTTGAATAGAACCTTGGGTAACACATTTTTAAATTAAGGGTCTCATTAGTACCAGTCCTTATTTACGACTGAAGACTGCTTTCCCATCCAGTCAAGTCAAGGTCCTGTAGTTCTGTCCTGCATATCAGTTCTAAAACTTATAAAGCTCCTTCCTTTTTGACGTTCCTCAACTTTAATTGTTCTCATGTTGGTCTTCATAGCTCAAGAGATGATTTTGGTAACTTTTTTTTTTTTGCCTTTAAGGCCATGAGACCCTCAAAAGAGCATTTTTCGAAACTAAAAACAAACTTTGTAGATTTTACAGTCTTTTTTTTAATATTCAGAAGAATAATTCTTAATTAGTTTGAATTTTTAATGTCCCAGGCAACACCTGGTAAACCTACTCTAGTACTTATAAATAATCATTATTTGACAGTTTAAAAAAAAACCAATTATATTCCTGATACTGATTCTGATATGATCTATGTAACAATTATCAATACAGATCTTTAATGCTTTCAACAGTCATTAAAAAATACAATTTTTCTGTAAATTTTGAAGAATTACAATTGATAAAACAAATCCCCTTTCTTTATGTAATGAAATTGATATTTACATTCTTGATAAACAGAGTTAACAGGCTCATATTAGACTATTTAAGTAAATGAATAGGTAAAAATCACTTTTGTCCTCTTCACTTATATTTAATATCACAGATGTCAAATAATGTTTACCTTATTACACAAATGCTTCGTGAATCTTTCGGATAAGCATAACCACCACAAAAAAGCATTTTGATAAGATATGAGCTTTGTGGCATCATAGGGGATTGTGACACTCTTTTTTTTTATTCTCTTGGGGCTAACAGCTTAATGTAAATTTCTACATTTAAAAAAAGGCTAAAGGTGACATAGTATTCAGCACAACCAGAGCTCCTGCTCAAACGGCCAAAATTAATGAATTATTTTGGGCTAAAACATCAATTTCATAGATAAGCCACAATGTACACATTAAACCCCTGATAAAAAACCCTTGACTATTCATTCTACATGGGAGTGTTGTGCCCATTGTAAATAGTTGTAAATAAAAACTGAATTACAATTAGAATTAATTAAGAACGCAGGACTGGCATCGCTTCCAGGAAGAAGATTACTGTCATGGTCAATGCCAATAGAGTTAGAATAAAAAAAAAGAACTGTATACTGAGCTTTCTTTGGAACAATTTGTTAAAAGAAAAAATTCGTAACTATTATATTATCAGAAATATGAAGCTGTTATAAGAATCGTAATATATGTAAATTTCGAGTTTCCACCTTCTATATACTAGTATTTAAAAACTAGATACTATTATATGTATTTATAGAAATTTCTCAATATAGTTTTGAGAGATAAAAAGAGTTTCCTATTATATACTTCAGCTTATCTTTTCCATATTAAAAAAACAAAAATAAACAAAAATTCATCATCCATCTTCTATATGAATAAAGCAAAGTCTGTTTGTTTTTGTCCATTATTTATCATTTTTAAACACGGGAGTGTGTAGCAACTACTCAGCGTGTCATATTAAGAAAGAAAATATAAGAAAATTAGAGTTTACAAATACATGTTATGTAATATAAGAAGGAATGAATGGAACTTTAGATGAGGTTTAAAACTCAAGACAACATAATAAAAAAGAAAAGAAACGTTGAGTACATATTTTTATTGCTGTTAATTATAAGTATTTTTAAACATGACAGTATATTGTTGTATATAACCTGAACAATTGTTTTTCTTTCTCTGAAGCTGTAGCCTCATGGTCCTGGATCTGTGACTCTTTCATACTTATAAAAACGACTTATTCTTTATTTCCTCACTTTTCTACTTTTCTCTTATTCTTCTGCTCTATAGCTGAGATAAAGTATTGAAAGTTATGCAAATCGGCAAGCCGCATGGTTACCCTGACAATTATTTAAATTTTGGAGGAAAGCAGTTTAGTTGTCATAACGATTCATCTGGTTTATTATTATTCTTTCATTTTTGAGTAAAGAACACATAAGTTTTGAGAAACTAAATTTATTGAGCGTATGAAAAACGGAAAGTACAGGGTGCGTGTACAAAATCTGGTGCATTTTAAAGACGACATTTCTCGATCAGCTGACGCCTGATGCGTCTGTTTTTGGTGTTAGAATTTTTCCCGGGGCATAGGCTTCAGTTACTGTTTACCACTTGTAGCCATAGCATCATTTAAGTGACCAAGAAAAGTCATTATGTTCAATGAGAGAGATCGTAGGTGTGCTGCTATTCAGATTATGCTTAGTGATCACATGAAATTAAGCAATGCTGACATCTCTGGCCTTCTTCAATGCCAGATAGAACGGTCAGAAGTCTCAGGAAGCAGCTGGAGGAGTCGTTGGACCCGATGGGCGTTGTTGACAGGAAGAAGAAGGAGGAGCAGGAACACCAGGATTGTCCGGAACGTCCCCAGGGTCATGAAGACCAAGTTTCCAGCCACTGTCATGGTTTTTGGGTCGTGTCAAGTGAGGGGCATGTCATGCCGCCCCCCCCATCTTCGATACAGGCCGTGGATGTGGCAGCAGGACTCGGCTCCGGCCCACAAAGCTAAGCGGAGGCAAGAATGGCTGAAAAGCAATGCTTTTGCGTTCGTACCGTTCTCGTCCTGGCCTCCCTCATCACCGGATTTGAACACGTTAGACTACTTTGTCTGGTCCTACGTGGAGAACATGACCAACCGCTCCTCCAATAACACCAAGCAGTCTCTCATCACCTGCATCTA
This sequence comes from Lepeophtheirus salmonis, assembly GCF_016086655.4. Taxonomy (NCBI): domain Eukaryota; kingdom Metazoa; phylum Arthropoda; class Copepoda; order Siphonostomatoida; family Caligidae; genus Lepeophtheirus; species Lepeophtheirus salmonis. Next base: position 256,112 of record NC_052138.2, read on the forward strand.
GGAAAAATTCAGTGAGATAGAAGCAGCGCAGAACCAAAATGCCTGTTCTCGGTTTTGGAGTCGCATTGAGCGGGTTTTGGCCGCAAACGCCGGCTACACTGAATAGATAGCTCCTCTATATCATAATAAAGATATTTGTTTTTATTTTATCAATAAATATTATAAAATAAGCTTGTAGTTTTTGTTTTTTCAAGCGGCAGATTTTGTCCACACACCCTGTAATATTGGCCCTTTTTTAGGAAGTTATCTTCTATATTATTAAAGCAAAATTTGTATTTTTGTTGACAATGGATAACTCTGGGAACTAGTCCTAGCAATTAAATCCCCCACCCCATTTTTTTTTTTTTTAATATATTAACTTAAAATCTCTAACAAAACCAAGATAAATACATTTTTACAAAACTATAACAAGAATTAAAATGTGATAAAATTACATTATTAATTACATATAAACATTTATTTTTTGCATTTATTGTAATTTATTATTCAACAACACATTTAATTAAATTTTCTTTAAAAAAAAAAAAACTATTTTGATTCTTAAACATTTGTCCTTAATTGGATGTTGTCCCATTAATTGTTTTATGTTCATATTTGTATATAGACACCATATAGCAATTTATTTACAGCCGTTATTCTCTTATGTCAAACGGCAATAAAATAGATAACAAAATGCAATTGCAAATTGTGCAACTAACAATTATCGAAAGTAATCCCATTCCTTTATTTAATTATAGCTTTAACTTTATTACAAATAGAAAATGACGTTTTTTATGGTTCTAGGTATGGTATTGCCTTGAGCATTTTCATCTCACGTAAATAAGCACCATGGATATTTTGAGATTTTAGATATTAAGTCCTTTTATGTTTAATATTTTGGGGTTGAACTTTACTTTTTGTCGAAATTGTTAAATATTGAGTTTTTTTTTTTTTTTAATATTCTATGATCAACTAAGTATAACTTGTAAATTAAGTGCAAATAGTCAGGTTTTTTTTTTTTTTTTAGACTCATAGTCCCAGATCTGTCACTCTTTGTTACACGTTTTTTACTTTCTTTTCTGATCTAGGTATAGCTGAGATAAAGTACAGATAGTTTCGAAAATCGACAATCAAAATGTGAATCCTACCCAACTGAATGATTTTTTGAAGGAGACCAGCTTAGCTGTCATGACGTTTGATTTAACTAGCTAGAATCAGTTATGACTAGATGGGAGGAGAGAAGGAAATAAACATAGACATAGCCAAATATTTCTCATTTGGAGATCCACAATTAATATACTCTCATTCCAAAATCATACTTACACATATAACTCCATAAAAATCATCAGGGTTACTCTCCGTCTTGCATGAGCACAAATAAATCTTCTATCCGGTATTGTATATGGAATCTGTGTAAGTACATTGTACTGTTCTTAATAATAAGATTAAAATGACCTCCATCAAGAACAAGATGTTTATATGTAGCACCATGTGCATTTTTTTATAATTATACCTTATAATTTCAACAATTATTTATTAAAATGCCCTCTCCTGTAGCCACCGTGGCCTCCTTTCTCCCTTAATGGTTTTGCAAACCCAGATAACGTAGTTATTTGACAAATTACGAATTCCTTCTCCACAATCAACATTGCAGTGGGGTACTATGCAGTCCTTGCCTTCCACGAATACCTATATATGAAAGGCAAGCAGTCTGCAATTGTATGCGAAAAATTAAAAAAAGTAGGTGCCTTTTAAGGACAGCCACTTGACTTCGTTCCTGATAGTCTCCAATTTCTATAATCAAAGTGCGCCTCCAATAATTTGTTGTCTGATGACACTATGCAATAATGTTCAGGTCTTGGAATACCCGCTGTCTAAAACCCACCTTTATTATTGTAATTTAAGCACTAGATCAAGAAAGTGAAAACAGTAAAACTCAAAAAATCTATCACTTACACCCAAAAATGATGTTTATCACAACCTTTCTGGATTCAAACATTACATTTAAAGTCATTAGACTTATAAAATATACAAATATATATTTTTATTTTATTTATTTTTAGTTGTTATAAAATGAAAGCCAATGTTTCGTTTAAATGAAATGATATCTTCATCACATTTTAACTATCCCCCAAAAACTGTTGACAACCCATGATATATAAATAGTAAAAAATATACCTCCTTTTAAAATGTATTTTATTACGGTGCTGATAATTTTTGGGGACTAAGCATTGGACTATGTCATTTTTAGGCAAAAGTACGGGAAATATATCCTGAAATGATTTACTTTTTCCTTCCTGTGAACTCATTTTTATGCAGATTTTGGTCCCACTTTCGAAAAAGATTATTTATTATTAATAAAACTAATTTTTATTAAAGATGAAATTATTTGAGTAGACGTTTATACAGACGCACTCAGTTCAAATACAAATATATGTATGTCTGAAAACATTGAAGTATTTGACTTCAAAGAAATCAAACTTTATTTACATTGCACAACAGTTAAATTAAATTTCATATCAATACTTCATCTTATGAATAAATATTATTTTTCATATACAAATGTAAATATAGAAAAAACGATTGAACAGCGTCGTTTCATTCTCAAATCACGAACTTTTGTAGTCTTTCATTTAATACCAGGAATGTCTCATACAAAACTTATTTAGTGAAATATGTATATTTTTTTTTGTGAATAAGTTCTGGAATTTCAATCACTTAGTACAAACCCATATCTATCCTTAAAATCCTAGACAATTTACTGCAGATATAATACTACAAGATTAAATTAGAACAGTGATTACTTTTCAGCATTTTTTTATGCTGCCATCGATTTTTTTTTTATTCAGAGGGATAAATTTTCTAAAAATTCCTTAATATGGAAAATATATTGAATATTTGTAAAATTCTGCGTGTTGTACAAGTTTTGATGATATTGTGACAATTTTGCTACAAAATTCTACTAAACGTAATTAAACATTAAAAGGGCCATAATCCAGAATGCAAAGCAGGTTGGACATTGGGCTGTCCCGTTAATGTATTTTTTGAGCTGTACAAATACAAGGGGCATAAAATTTGCGTAATTTTACACAAATTATCAAATTATTAAAGAAATAAAATTGTGCATTTATTACTCTTCAAAGTTTTGTAAAATTTACGTCTTCACAGATTTAAGCCGTATCTCAAAAAAAATACGAAAATGTATTTTGAGAGTTGTTTTATGATAAAAATAATAATGGCCCTTTGGTAGAAGACAAAACCTCTGCATATGGTCATTCTTTGGTGTGAAATTGACCGTGGAATATTTTCTGGTCCTTTTAAAATGTAATGGGCTCTTACTTTGACCATATATAATCTTAGTACAAAGTATGATGAAAACAGATCCGTATCTTTTAATAATATATTTTATATATTATTAAAATCATTGATTCTAAGATATTGTGTCATTTGGAGGGATCTACCAGTGTTTGTTTTTCTATAAAAATTGACATTTTTCAATAATTAAACTATTTGCATGAAATAATACAATATGAATATTAAAAGGTATTTTTTATTAAAATCAATTATCCAAAATATATAAAAATAACATAAGTAAATTAGGATTATTATTTAGAGATTTATAAATAGAGATTTAAACTTATTTTTGTGTCAAAAATTTGGTATTTCTGCTCGAAATTGTAACCTATTTCTTATAAATTCATCTCTAGAACTAGCGATAGTTACACTTTGTGAAGCATATGTCACCAGTTTAACACATCTTTCCACTGATTGCGTGTGACAAGGAAAATCAACAATTGCTAATTTCTTATTTTTGGCAATGATTTGAAGGTTCGTATCAGAAATATTTCGAAGAACCGGTAGAGTTGTAACTCGACATTTGCGCCGCACAATCATTTCGATGTAGTCTCTTACATAAAAGTTTACTTTTGGGGTTTAAATATTCTACTTTTAGTGTTTATTTCATATTCCCAACCTTTTATTATTATTTACAATCCCCGAATGTGGTCCCGCATACTGAAAAGTAGGTTTTATGGGTGTGCAAAAAAAAAAAAATCTGTCAATAAAAGTATCCACGACAGACCTAAGATTTCCTGGCTAAAATTTAAGCAAACAATCAGTTCAAAAAATGCATAAATCCATCTTTAAAAGACATTTTTGGCTTGATTAGGAACCACAATGGAGTTTACACTTTAAGCACTTTGTGGACAATCACTTGCAAGTTTTTGATGGATTATGATTACTTGTATAAAGTCTGATTAAACGACTAGCAGGAGTAAGCCATCTTGAGTGCTCCAATTTTCAAGGTTTACAGTTTGCCAGCTTAGGAGTATAGGAACCAGTTGAAACGGCTTGACATATTTGATCGGCCACATTCTTCGGCAATTTGGGCAAATTACCAGTCACCGCAGAAAAAGGAACAACAGTTTCATTTTCACAACCAGCCAATCCTTTTTCAATAGGTCCAGAATATTCTGCAGGACACAAAGTGCCATTATCAACACTCAAAAATAAATGTCGAACGGGTGACTCATTGGCATGGAGCATACAAATGAACCATTGTAATGGTCTCTCTAAATAGTTCTTTAAATATTGAATCACATCACCTTTCCAACTGGTGTTAGTTTCAGTTTCTTCACATCCAATGTAAATTATGCCATCTAAATTCTAATCTTGTTCCTCTAATAAATTTGGGATCGAAGAAAAATGACCCTACTTGTAACACGACTTGTCGTTATATATCCTTAGGTTCTGAAACAACTGATACGTAGTCTTCTATAAGTTCTTTGCGATAATAACGGTACCTTATTTTCCTATTTATCTGAGTTTTGTCTTTACGCACATCAAAGTAATTACTTCTAATTACAACTCATTCAAAAAGCTTTTGAAGCTTCTGCACGTGCTTTAGAACAACTCTGTGAATCTTGTTATTATCAATCACCAAAGTTGAATTTTCTACGGAAACTAAGCCAAAACTATAGAAGCAACAGCAGCAACAGATCCCAGATTATTATTTAATATTTAGATATGAGTAATAATGTTTATTTTTTCTTACACAAATTGAATATCCATGTTATATAAGATGATGTACTTTGATCAAATTATTTGAAAGTAAACATGACAGTCGGAAACTTTTCACTATTTTTTTAGTTAATCCAAGCTGGTATCAATAATATATTAAAACAAAACAAATTTCCCTTTTTTTAAAGGCCATTAAAGGCGTAATCATAGAGTAATGTTATCGTAATTTAGGTTTTTGAGTTTGATAGTTTAAATGTTTTAATTGTATTTCAAATATTATATATACACGTTAAGGTGTATAAATGAATAAACAGGTGAATTACGTCATTTCTCTTTTATCAAAAGTTGCATATTTATATCAGGAACTCTTGCAAATAAATGGAATTTTGGGAAACCTCTCAGTCTCAAAAGTTTTTTGAATATAAAAAAGAAAATAGGGTATTTCATAATGTGAGTATAAGATACAATTTGAATATATAGTGAGTCAATACAAATTGACAGAATTAAGTGAAAAATATGTTCTTTTGGAAAAAATATTGCTTAATATTTTGACTAAGTCCGTAAAAAGTAATATTAATTAAACTGGTTTTTTTTCAGTATTAATACTTAGACTGGCCCAAGATGGTGTCTCCTTCAATAATGATTATATATATGTATATATATTGAGTCAGTGAAAACAATCGATAGAGACTGTTTGATGTACAAGAATGGTCATTTATGTGTCCTCTATCCAATCAATTAACAAAAAATATCAGTATATGTAATTCTATGCACTAGAAGAAAGTAGGAATTTATGTCGAAAAATTCAAATTACTCCGTAGCTGTCGAACAAATATATTTCATCACTGAAATGAGGAAAAAAGCTAATAAAAAATTTACCATTCTCTTTAAGATTTGATAATTTTGGAGCTGTGAAACTTAAAAAATAGTAGAGAGTGCTTAAAATATATTAAAACTGCATAGCTTTTCAGTAGATTATCTGTCATCACTTTACCAGTTACTTCATTATGATTCTTCAAGCACTTCAGTAGTTACCATTCTTGCGATACAGACTAAGGTAAGGAAAATAATTTAAAGCCTGACCAACAATAACAATAACTTTATCAAGAACTTATTTATTTAATTCAATTCAATATTCGAAACATTCTAATGCTTGAAATTAGCTCTTCTCACATGAATCCTCGGCAAAGCTAGTTTTGGAGGCTGTATCATTTTTTTGTGATGTAAACCGTCAATCTACCACTTTGATACTTTGGTTTGATCTTGAATTTGTCAATTTTTAAAATGTTTTCAATCATCATTAGTTATAAATACTGTTATTGTTTGCTGCACCTCGCATCAGCCGACAAGACATGCTTAATATTAAACATTAAAAGTACTGTTTGATGTACATGAATAGCCACTAGGTCACCCTTTTATCCAGTCAAAACTTGACAGGATCTCAATTTCAAATACTAAGAAGAAGTATATTTTCTGTCAAAAAATACAAATTCCTCTGTGATATCCTTTTTTTGTGAGTTAAATTTTGCTTTGAGGTTCGATTTTTCACAATTAATACTGTAACACATCATGACTTTCGTTTTAAATCCAATCTAATTTTTCCAACTATCATTTAAAATCCAATAGAGTTTTTCCACGATGTTGACAATGCTTCAAAGCTAAACTATAGATAATTCAAATTCATTAAATTAACGCTCAAAACACCTAATAGAAAAACGGAAGTAAAGTTTTCAAATAACAATGTAAACTTTTGTGTTACTGAGGTATTGCCGAGTGTAAAGTAATTGGTTGAATAAATAATTTTCATTCAATATAACAACAGATTCAAATAAAGTGATTTCTGTTAATCTCCTTATGATCAGTTGAATGATATTTATACATAATGACTCTTTCAGTTAATGAAAATAAAATGGTTGTGATTGAAGAACCACATTTGCATGTCACGTCGTTGATTTTGTTGTGTTTCGTAACAAATAAATAAAAAAACTGAGAGAAAAAGATTCTTAATCAGATGTTAGTAGATATCAAGTCTTCACAACAATATAATAATTATAACAGTTCACTCCTTAACAAGGTTAATTTAAATTAAGTCAATCAACGCTTACAATGACGGTTAAAAAAGATGAAAATTTGACGGTTACTTACAAAATAAATTGTACATGCTTGTGCTAGTGAGGTAAATCAATTTTTTCCGTGAATTAAAACATTTTCTATTAAATATGGCCTCATTCAGCCTTAATGATTTCTTTTATCCTCTTTATTGAAGGTTGCAAAAAACTAAAAGATACAGTCTTCGAACAAGTCATCTCATGCTACCTCGATGGCGGACTCCAAATATCTCACAGATCCGTGAGGTTTGTTGCAAGATTAAGATCGAAGGAGTTGGGTTGTCACAAGTTATTGGACACATTCAAATAAAGCTTAATTCTAGACAGCCTCTTCTACTTTCGGACCATCTAAATCAGATGTTACTTCCTCTTTGTTCTTGATTTGCCCCCCAAGTCATCTTTAATGACCCTTTGTGGGTAACTTGGCTCACATTAATCTACTTGGCTATACCCTTAAACATAATCACAGGTTTTTTAGTAAGGCGATTTTGATACGCATAATCATGGCCATTGTTCTTACTGTTCGTTTCCGGCCATGCCCAGACTTTCTCAGGACTTTGCCTTGAGGGCATTGCATATGTAAGTTTGGATCTTTTAGCGCTTAGAATTATGAGGTTATGCTATTCCTTATTTTGTTTGAAGTACTGAGTATCTTACTATCCTTCAGTAACGTATATGGTAGAATATCGGAATAGAGAGCATGTTTCTTTTGTAAAAAAATAACGGGAGACATGCAAAATTTTTGTCCAAGTGTACTAATATAGTTAAAATAATTGAAAAAGTAATCAAGACTTGTTTTTCAAGTTTAAATTGAGCCTTGGGTTTAACATTTTTTCTTATTTTTACAGCGGCTCATATCAAGAAGAAAATAATTATATTTGTGCAAAAGTATCATTTCTAATATGTAATTTAAGAAGTACACTAAAACCATCGCCTGAGAATTTCACTTTAATATTACAAAATATTATAGGTAATGTGCACTATAATTATAATTAATGTTTATTTAAGATAATATGCTGAAATAGAGTTGTGGAGCAATACACTGTAAATATAATTACATATATTCATATTTAAATTTGTATAATTAAATAATATAATTATATTGTTTTTCCTGTAAAAATGTTATATAAAATTTAAAAAGTTATCCCCTCTCCAGCAGTAACTCAGTTTATCTCCCCAAAATTATACTAAATGTATTTGAACTAATTTTTTCTTTACAAAAATGACATCTTTACCAATGGGGCAGGATCGTTGTTTATTAACAAACCGGCATGGAGTTGTGCCGTCTTCCCATAAAATAATACCATTCCCTGAATAATAATGTTATTTCAAATAAAAAATATGGCTTTGTTACTGACATAGAGGTGTCTGTAAATAGTTCATGTTGCACTCCTTAGGTAAAGATTGTTAAAACACCTTGTACATAAAATATATTTATTCTTATAGTTTGTACATGCCTATTATGAACTTCAATTTTATTGTGCAAATAAATTAATGATTCTTTAGAGACAAATTCTGTGTTGACTTTGTTGAAACAATCAAATCAATCATTACTTACTAATCAATAAAAATTTAATGTGTTGATCAGTATTCATTCTCCAAACTACTTAGGAATGGGTAATAAAATATAACAATACCATCTACCATTCAATACCATTTCATTTTTCTTATGTTCGATATAAAAATTATAAGGCGGAAAATCATTATTTTTTTATGGTCGACCTACATAAAAAACCAATCAAATTAATAATAGCTTACAAACCTATTGGAACTAAATGGGTTTCTATGCAATTTTTTCATTCAATGCTTTCTAATTGGGAATAGAAAAATACTCATTTATCATATGAAAGTTGTAATTGCTGGGAATTTACAAATATTTGTAGATATGATTTTTTATGGGCTTTATTTCACAAAAATATATATCAAAATTACATAACATCAAGAAAAATATACTCAGGGGGAATGCAAACATAAAATTCATAATTCTAGTTTTAAATTATCTCCCTCAATTATAGCATACTATTTATTCCTTTTTTATTTGTTTGGAACATAAAACACCACAAAACGATTTTTATAAAAAAGACACAAAAATTGAAAGAGCTAAAACAAACAAGTATTGATTAAAACTGCTTTTTAAAATCAAAAGTACACATAGAACCTCGTAACATACAAATACAGCATAAAAAACAACAACACAGATCTACAGAACGTTAATAATAATAATATTAAAAGGCTTAAAAGACGTTCCTCATCTCATCCTTTACTTTTCCAGAGACTCTCTATTATAGGCATTATAGTTTATGATAATGTCTAACCAACCAAAAAGGAAAATATCGAACCAAATCCGACGCAAATCCCCAATCCAAGGAATTTCCAATAGGAATACGCAAGGCAAAATTGCCATATCTTGCTGCAGAAGTAATAATTACCTTTCTAATTTCCCATATCGTAGTTCATTGCCATAAGTAAATCGACTAGCTATAAGAGCTGCAGAACTTAATCATGTTTAATGTATTGCACGGATTTCAGGACTAGAATCCCTTTGCAGATGAATCCCGACCAAAATATGGGCTTTGATATGGGTTGAAGGAAAACACATCATGCCTTAACATAAATATATGCTCAGATACCCCGTGACACTCCACGAAAGTATGTAGGACTGAATTGTATATCTTCCCACAATCTTTGCAAGGTGTATGTACAGAATAAAATCAACTCTGTTAAAATTTGGAACTGGGCTGTGCTAAAAAATACTAACTGATGTTTAGCTTATTTAAATACTAGTATGAGCATAAGTATTGTCAACCTCAAAATTTACGTCTTCAAGGTTTCAAAGGAGTAAGATTGAGGTTTTTCATTGACCTTAATTCAATCTCGGCCTCAATATCCAAGAACTCGAGTTATTTAGTATTGAAGAGTGGCAAAATATTCCTTCTACAACTTGTTTGAAGTTAATATATATTATATAATAAAAGATTATTTTAAGGTTTCAGAAATATTTATTGGAATTATTGTTTGTATATTTTATTAATACTGCAACTTTGGGCATTTGGATGATCTAAAGTAACACAAAGTACTTATTAATTCAATATTTTCAGCAGAAATTAATTTACCAAAAGTTCAAAGAAAATTCAACCATCAGCAATTATCTTTCTTTTTACAAGTGAATTATTATTAATTTAAAGTGATCCATACTATTTGCTGATTACAATTCACTCTTATCAGCAGTTTGTATAAAATCCCACCTTCTACACATCAAATAAATATTGAATTTATTATTCAAGCTGATATTTTGCACAATTTGTAGCTTTTACATATAAATAAAATAAAAAAATAAGGAATTTAAAAATTATGAGGTGAAGATGAAGGAAAATTCTTAGACTAATCTTTTAGATTGTAATTTTAATAATAAGTTTTAAATTTTAGTCTTTGAATAACAAAATTTTGGGGAAACTTACACAATTTAGACGACACTTTGTAATTTGGTTTCTAAACAAGTCAGAGAATCGGGTTTAAATAATCTCCTGATAAGAGTCAAACTGTATGGTGCTGAAAAAGTTCCATTGGATTTATATGAGGCACACTCTCTCCCTCTCTGAGATGAGAATGAATTAATGAATAAAATATATTACTGAGAGCCCTTGTTCGTTCGAAAAAACTCCCTTCTCTCAATAGTCCAAAAAATATAAAAAAGTCTGGCAAACTCTACTAGCTTCTATTATCCTAAGATATACCATACAATTTTCATAGAGATAATAAAAAATCTCCTCATAGAATAGAGAGTTATTGTGTCGGGTACTCCGCCATACATGAATTTGATGATTGGTAACATTCAATCTAATGGATCACTAGAGAAAATCTCATTTTTAAGGGGTGTTGCTTATCGTATTTTAATGTATGGAACACAAACAAACAGTCGAACACAAACATAGATGTAATTTTATTAAACGTACTAAAACAACATTTATTCAGCAATACAGTGTGTCCGAACTGCATAAAATGTCTGGCTATATGTAATTATATTCAGACGGTTCATGACCTACCCTAGTTCAGTATTTATGAAAGGTCAATTCGGTTACCCACTCAAAAAAACTGCTAAGAACTACATTACTCCCACATCAAGGAATTTGAAAATGTTCTATTCGAGGAATTACAAAACAATGTTACTGACATATTTTCATTTATTTTAGATCTCCCGAAACCTTGAAATAAATAAATAAAAAGATCCTAATATATATATATAACGACAAAAAATACACCACGCATTTTCGCCTACCCCTATTTTTCACAACACTCCATATGAGAACTGTGCAAAAATGTTTAATTGCTCTATGCATTCTTTCGTGGACTCTCACAGGGTTCGAATTCTAAAACAATTTTTTTGCCAAAAGTGTAAAGGGACTGGATGATGCAAAATCAAAATTACAATGATTTTATTGGTAATTAGTGTTGTTGAATTCAAAAGCTCTTACTTCCAGCAAAATTACCAATTACCAACATTTAGCTGCAAAGAAGGTAATAATTTTTAAAATCTCAGCTTTTGCAAGATATATTTATTACCTTCTCTTTGAGGATTCCGGACACCTCTGGATCTGGATGGAAATATGGTGCAAATTATATAATGTACTACAACTTCAATGTCGGAAAAATATTCTGATATGCTGATGTCTTGGTTCTTTTATGGGTTTTCCAAATTCTGTATATTGACTGATTTTATTTAGTTGTTTTTGCTTTGTGATACGTCTATAATGATTAAACAGCTTTTTTAGGAGAAGGATAATTATAAACAAAATGTTTATAACTTTTAATTTTTACGTGATTCTTCTTTTTTCATTTATTTATAATTATATTTTTTATGGATTAAGGAAATTGAAATCGACGTTATATTTGATTTCCACATTATGCATACAATTCCATTATTTAGGAAGATGGAGTGCATCAGAAAAGTGATGAGGAGGATTCCAACAATTCTTTAAATATTTGATTAGAAATGAATAATACCATTTTGGAACCTAAAATTGAGAGGGACAATGTGAATTTAAATGATAACAATCTTTAAGAAATTAAAAATATAATTATCCTATGTCAAAATTACGACTCATTATTTTTTTCACATAGTATATACCAGAAAATTGTTCACTCTACATGAACATTTTAATTTGTAGTGCTCCCCGAATGAATAAATGATAAACTCTTTTCTTTATCTTTTATTCAGCTCGTTACTGTTGATTTTGTCGGTCCATTCTGTTCCTTAGTCTTTTAGCTGGAATTCCTGATTATTAATGTAAGAAAAACAAATAAATGGAACGTAATATTACACTCATTTTGTCAGCTGATATATTTATTCAATCATTCGGGCATCTAGTTACCTTTATACTTTGATTTATCTATAGTTTGGAATAATATTTTTATTTTTTTAGAGAGAAAAAGTTGCATTATAATATATTTTATCATTAAATTCAATACTTTTGACATATTTTTAAAGAAAATATAGTCTGATTTTGACAAAATAATAACATATAAGAATATAATTAGATTATGTTTTAGTTGTACAATTTATAGACAAATATATATGTTTATAAATATGATCATTTTTTTAAAATTTAATAAACATTCATCAAATCTAAGACACAGCATGAAATTCTTTTGAAAAAGTGATTGATCTTTTAATATAATTATAAAATATAATTGACATATCCAAATAAAGAAAGTTAATTAAGGACACTGAATACCTTATGCACCCAACCTCAGTACGACCCATCTATAGATATATGACGGGATGTGGAGACAGATTTCAAATACCAGGATACTTTATTAGTAAGCTTATATTATCTAAAAAGATATGAAAGTCGAATAAGCTATGGGTACTTGAACATTGGGAGTTTTCGGACCTCAAAAAGAATATATTATTGCTTATAGAAGGCTGCTTAATCCTAGTTTAAAAAAATGTATTACCTATATGAAACAGTTGCATCGTGTACGTCGTTACTTTTATTGTATCATGAACCTTACCTTCGTTAAAAAAAAAGATCTTCTCGACTTATTATTGTATAGTTGTTAAGAATTGTCAAGAGCCTAAAATGGTCATATTTTAATTCAACCAATCAACGGTCAAAACATTAATTAGGAGAAAATGAGGGAAAACAGCAACAACTGACAATAAAATACAATGTATTTTGTTGTCAGCTTTCGACGTGTCTTTTTTTCCCCCCTTTATCAGTGTTCTCAATATTGATTGTTTGGATTGGAACGAATGAGTTTTTTATTGGATAATAATAACATAGTTTAAATAAAACAATTGGCTAACTACCAACTTATTTGGATCTTTTTTCTGTTTCTTTTTGGAGGAGAGGTTGCTATATGGTATTGGTAACGACTTTTCCATTGTTTTTTTAATAGTTATTAAAATAATAAGGAATAACTATATTATAATTGTTTCATCAGACGAGGTTACTAAATGTAAACTATTAACATAAGATGCAAAATGGCCCAGGGAGTGAAAGAAAAATCGTGAAGGAATAAGATAATATAATATACATTCTATACATAAAGGAATACCACACTGCATTTGCAATTAAGTCACGGTATTTATAATTATAAATATAAAAGTACTTATTCCCTAATTGATAAAACACATCTCTATGATTAAAACAAAGAAACCCTCCTGGGTTTTTATTATGACATAAACTCTTGCTTCTTTCAATCTAAAATGATATTCCAATTAAGGAAAAAGGGCGTTTTATAATTTCACCACGATATAGAATTGGAGTTATCAGTCATTATCTGAAATTTGAGCTGTTTGGTTATCCCCTTTTTTGACAATCGATTACAGCTAATCCTTAAAAGGTACCCTATAGTATGAAAATAACATATGCAAAATGACATTGTCCTAAGAGGGCATCTTTAGGTTGTACATATCGATCAATATATGGAAAAATGCAAAATCTCTTTACTTAGTAGATATAGATATTAATATATTTATTAGTTCAATTTTCTAAGAAACTTATTGATTTTATTTGTTTATAATATATTGAATTTTTATAATTCCTTTTATTAGCAACAAGAAACAAAATTCAAAATTAAAATTAGTAATTGTTTCGTTGATATAATGAACACTTCTTAAAAATACATGGATATCATATTGGATATCTAATCTTCTACAACTATGTATGAACAACTCTAGAAAGGAATTTTTTTTTTGTATAAATATAAACGTAGATTTTCTGAACTAGCCATTCTGGTTCCGCCTCTTATAATATAAGGATGTCAAAAAAAAATTATCCATTGAAGAAATTATATCGTGATCACATCGCACTCCGATGCAGAAAGTGATAATTTCGAATTGTAAGAAGATGAAGAAAATGTAGAACCATCTCAATCATGTACTTCTGATTTTAATGTCTATTCTCAAGTTTTTGACAGGCCTCTCGTTATATAATTTTACTGAATATCATTATTAGTTTTGGTAATTTCTATATGTATTTATTTACAGCTAATTGGTATATTTAACATTCCAAAATATTCACGAGATGCAATCAAGTCACTCAATTTCCGCCTGCTAAAAAACATAAATAAATCAATTTAATAGGAGTGTCATTGTACTTCAGCAAAGATAACACAATCTGTCACAAAAAAATCGGAAATCCATAGAGTTCAGCCCTTTTTCAACAAGAAATTTTTATGAAGGATATCCAAAGTCCATCATTATTTTCAAAACGTAGAGTTTTGAACTCTTTATTGATAATTATACTATTGATCACATTGTAAAATGTACAATATTTGAGGATCTTTCAAAACTTTAGAAGGATGTATGAACAACCAACCAACGAGAAATACTCCAACCAATTGATATAATTCAGGAAAATAGGTCATAGTATTTAAGGAACTTTGAATCGTTCTTGCTAAGAAATACTTCCGGAACAAAAGGCTACAAAATAAGCACTAAACTTAAGCAAATGAATGTAAATAGTCGGCAAGACTTTATTCAACCAAAATGTCTTTTCACCGATGGTTTTAATAATAATTTGGATTTTGATACTATTAACTCTGTGTTATGTTGTACAAAAAAGTGACTGGTATCACATTACTGTCAATTTTAGCAACTACTAACCCTCAAAATTAATGGGTATTATTTTTGATATTCACCGACATTAAAGGGAGAGTCGTACCCATCGTTCTAATGTTAATTAATTTTAATATTCAATTTTTTAACTAATAAAAAGTGTAAAACAAATATTTCTAAAATGGTCTTATGTTACAAAAAAAGTTCCAAAAGCTTTATGATTCACGTATAGTGCAAATTTTTTTCATTTTATAAATGAAAGTTTTAAATTAATCTATGTTATTTTCTCTTTTTGATCAATAGGATATTGTTAGAAAAAAGCTTTATTAATTTATTTTATAGGTTAGAATAATTTTTATCATATCTAGATAAAAAATGCAAAATAATAATTAATGAAGAATTTTAATAATTATTAATTTTATAAACATATTTGCCTCCTTTCAATCGTAAATCAAAATGTGTGACCTAAAGATGAAGCCATAAAAGAACATAATTTTGCATTTTCTTACCACTTAACAACTTTTCCAAATATGTAATAATCGAAATTCGAGAAAAATGGGGAAAAAATTACCCAAATATCAAACTCCAAGGCCAAAAATGGATTTGATGCAAAGCAAGCAAAGAAAATTACATACTGGGTGCGGCCAAAGAATCTTCACTCTTTGTTTTTGCGTCATAAATATCAATCAAAAAGTCAACAGAAATATGAAAAAAAAATAGTTTTGCAAACTTTTAAGAACAAACATACTTACTAATGTTTTACTTATTAAATAGTATCGGTATTGATATAGTAAATATTTGAAAGTTAGTAATGGGATTTTACACTAATAAGTGTAATTTTACATAGATTCCAAAAAAAGTAAAAAAAAATCGTTCGCAACTTACAACCTCGGTTGTAAGATTGGATTCAGAGTAGAATTGAAAATTGAATTGAGAGTAATTTCTGCATTTTGCCCTTACTTGATATGGAATAGTATTTGTGTTTGATTTATTGGATCTCATAGCTGCTCACTTCTAAATTAAAGAAACGTCATGACGATTAATCTACTTTCTTCTGAAACATTCTTCAAATTGTCAGGTGTACCATGTGTTCTTTTTTTTTGTGTTTTGGTTTACTTTTTTACATATTTAAAATACTCATGACTAATAAACCTAGTTGTAAGATAGGACTCTGAGTAGAATCGATGATCAAATACGTGGTAATTGCTGTCTTTGTCCTTGCTTAAACGGAGTGGTACTTGTTTTTATTCACTTTCTCTCTTACGTTCTTGCAGATAACTAAATTAAATGTTATTACATCTATGTTTGTTCTCCCCAGTTTTTTTCAAATTATTAGGATTACCATTTCCTTGGTTTTTTTCTTTTTTACATATCGAAAATGCTTACGATTTAGAACGCCCTAAGATTAAAGAAGATTAAAAGTGGGCTATATTTTTTCTCAGGGAGCCAAAAAAATACCATTAAATAACCAAGTCAAAAGGCCCGACTAAAATTTTTATGATATAAAAATCATTTCATTGTACAAAAAAAATATATTTTTCAATAGACGGATAGAACTGATCAGATTTATGCCAATCCAATGAAAAAGTTAATTGCCAAAAAAAATTGTCATTAATTTAGTAAAATTTGTTATGGTTACCTAAAGCTAGAAATGTCATAGTTAACATCATTTAAATTTTTGAATGTTTTTTCAAGTTGCATTTCAGTACAATAATAATATAATTAGTAATGCATTAGTAGAAACTTAAATAAAAGATATATCACGGTGCGTTAAGAGTATTAATAATAATATCATTGTTCAGTAGGGAGGGCTATTTTGTGGGGATGAATCCATTTTTTTTTAAATTGATAAATTGCTAGTTGATACGTTCTGTCAAAAATCAGTATGCAAAATTTCAGCCCTAAAAAATATTTTTTTAGCTGCTAACACTCTATTGAATTTTCTAAGGTTTAAATTTTGATATTCATAAGTAAATTCCTATAAAATATTATTTATTTAAGTATCGAGCAGAAGTGAGAGCAATTCAGTTTTTAAGTCCAAATTAATCAGAAAACGAATATTTTCTGATATCTTAATTTTTATTTATACAACAATTGTTTCCACCAGTACCATTTGAGTACATTGTCAACAACAATTGTTACAACTAATCGTGTAGTTCTTGTGTTTTTATGTTATTATATAGGCCAAGTATTTTATCTTTATTTTAGATCCCACTCTTAGTAAAACCACCCCTAATCAGGAATCAATCTAAGTAAGCTTATTACTCCTACCTTTTTGAATATAAGAAGAATAGTAATAGTTCAATAGTGTAAATGACAATTTATTTTAAAGTTTCCCTTATTCAAATAACATATGACTGCAATATACATACATTCCATTAATATATATATACACATATAATTTAATTTAAATGTAAATAAACAATTTTTCATTGTTAAAATAGATACACATTTACAATATCATTTTTTTACAAACAATAAACATCTTTTGACTTAAGCTATGATATGCAAGTCTTGCATATATATAACCATCTCTAGTCACTCCATTTTAATATTTTGATTATTCTCATGTCGTATTTTTAACTGTTATTTCGACAGCTTGAGTGTACAATGAATATTTATCTGGAATGAACCACTTTTCCTTCTTGATATAGTTTTCAATTTGCTTATGCGATAAAGATTTTGTAATGAGGAGTAAAACATAAAAAATAATCTCAGTAAGTCACCTTTGTATTGTTCAGACAATGTTTTTCTAATATTCACTACAAACTTAACTTAGGTAATCTAAACAATCTTGGGCACGATTGAAAATCTCATAAATATAAAATTATCAACTGTGCAGTTTTCAAATCTCAGGTCTTTCACCAAAAATTATTCTAAGCCGAACATACATTTTAAGGATGTATAAATAGACATTTTATTGTTTAACTTATAACACTATTTTTTTGGACTCTTTCGTCCGACTCTTTAATCAATTTTATTATTTAAAATATATACCTTGCCCCAACCATTAAACATGAATTTTTCTTTGCAGTGGGCCCCAAAAAGGTATTTCTTATACATTGAGATATGGCCATGTGCAAATCTTCGTGAGTGTAAATAAAAAACAAAAGTATATGGTAGATAGTCTGAAAGAGACCATTAAAAAATGATAGGACTCTTTGCTTGCTAATACGTTTGAATTTTCAGAATAACGAGAAATAATTAATAAGATCCCTAATATATTGCATGTTACTAACTGTTACTTTTTTTCATATGTATGTTTCGATTTAAATATCCTTATTTTAACTGATTAAAAATGATCATTCCTTTTTTACGAAAATAAAAAGGAAAAAACAATAAAAGAATACAAGGTACTATGATAAATAATTAATATTATCCAATCAAGTTGAACTTTTAGATAAATGTTCACGAGAATTTTGACCATTTTCACATCATACATTGCAAAATTCACCATACAGTTAAAGTTATCAAAATGATCTTCTTCATAAAGATATAGACGTAGAATCATATTAGCAGTGGTAAGTCTTTTCAAATGATTTATATTTTCTATATTTTTGTACAACAGGGCCTTCCAATGTAACATGATCAATTAAATAAACATATTTTTGATCTGTATGTAATTCTTTATTATTTATTTATCTCTGATATTATATTATATTATAACATTATATCAAATGTTTTCAAAAATTAATGAAACAAAGATTGAACATCTTAAAAGTGAAATGTCTCATTTCTGTCAAACTTTTTTTTCTTTATTTATTGTTTAAGTTATAAAAACCGGTATAATTCTCTTTTAATTTTTTTGTCCAAGTGATTTTCAAATGGAGATACGTGGAGATACTCGAGGAGGCAGGTCATATTTACAAAAATTTAAATAAATTTACCACCAAAATAATTTGAATTGGTAAGGGAATACACGACGGAAAACATATTTTGAAGGGAGTATATTAATGAAAAAGATTGAATTCCCATTGTTCACTCTTTTTGAAATTCTTTTAGGCAAGATAACAATTACACATATAACATTTTGATCACTATTAACCTTGAATTTCTCGAATTACTATCCAAAATATGCTAATAAATAAAGTATAATATTAGAATATCTGACAGTAATGCTAAAATCCTTTTTCAGCTGCTAAAAAAGTTGTCATATCCATCTGAAATTTACCATTAATACTTACTTTTTTGCAGAATATTGAAATTTTACTAGCCATTTTCAATTTTCTATCATTTTTTATAATTGGCCCGTCCTATTGCTCAGCATAGTACAATCAATTGGGTAGCAAAATATCCTTAAAAACAATGCAAGGAGCGCTCTTAAGTACTCTTTGACAGCTTGTACAAAGTAAAAAATAGGTGCAGTCGTTATGTAACACACAAAAAAATATTGCCCGGCGTTATTTCTTATTATTTTCTGTGTTAGGACAATAGAAAAAACATTTAACTCCTCTGAACACGTTTTCGTGGATTGTCCTAGTGTTTGAGTTTTAGAACAATTTGGTGACATAAAGGAAAAGTAATTGGATGATTAAAATTTCTGTGTGCTTATATGTGAGTAACGAACTATTCCCAGAATATATTTTTTGTTCAATTATTAACATATTGTAAATGTTTAAATGCATGCCAATAAAGGCAAATTGAAAAAAAACAAAAAAACTATCACAAACTTCTCTTTTTAATGGAATAAGTATATTTTTTCTATAAATAGTTTATGTGTTAATAATGATTATATAATCATAAGAAAACTTTTTCAATTAGCTGTATTTTTTTTGTTCATTATTATATATTTGTTATATTTTGCACGTGATTATCTCAATTTATGAGTAATGTTAACACGTATCTTTAGGGGAGACTGGGTAAAGTTTCAATACATTTAGTTTGAAAGAATCAAACCAATAATAATAAAAATTGCTATTTGTGGAATGCATGAAGGGAATCTCTTACTTTTCCAAATACATACAAGAAAAGTTTCTACGTTCAAATACCTAAATGCTTCCGGAAGTCATATTAGGATGGGCAAAAAAGATATAAAGATGGAGATTGGAGGTTACACAAAGGATTTCATATCCTCTACGGCCTCTTATTTGAACCCTTACTTTACTAATATTTGCCACCCTTTGATCACAATGGAACAAAGTTACTTAGAGGACAGTATGAGAGTTAAATCGTGGACTTGATTTAAAATCAATTATGATTTATTTAGGGTAAATATTTTAAAATTGTAGGTTGTGACATTATAAGTAGGGTCTATTCCGCTTAATAAACAATATAAAAACAAAGATTAAGAGTTGTAAACATGGAGGCGAAATGGTGTCTGATTTGCTCTACGCCCAAGTGAGTACTAAGAAGAAAATAAAGGTCGAAGGATGCTCATTCACAAGATTAAAAGCATGTTGGCTAAAGGTCAGACCCTTGAGAGTTCCTTTGGCAATTGTATACATATAAAATGATCACTAAAAGTCCAATTAAGTCGTTGAGGCAGCATGCCAATGCTTTGAATGTCGGTAACTGGATAGTCAGGATCTTTATAAAGGATTTGGGGAAGGCACCTTTTGTATTACAACATGGGCAACTGCTTTTTTAACAGCAAGGAAGGCCTTTCTGTGAATTTTTGAGATGTTTAAAACATAAATATGTGATTGGCCAGGGTTCCCCGGCTCTTTCTCCCTCGGCAATGCAATTTGAGGTGTAGTCGAGGAGAGAGCCTGGGCTACCCGTACCGAAATTTAGTTTTTTTTTTTATTTTCCAAATGTTTACACTCCTTATTCTTTATCAAAAAGTTAACGATTGGAACAAATGAACTAGCTAAGTTAAAAAACAAAGCTATGAAGAATTGTTTAATTCATGACGTAATTATTAACATAAAGTGTGGAGATTTTTGGGTGCACGTACAAACCTGGGGCCCACCTTTAAAATCTGGTACATCTAAGAACCAAAATATTAATTAAAATTTTTCAAATTAAATTTAAAAATAAAGTCTATATTTTGATGTTTTAAGCCAAGGTTTAAATTACCATGCTTAAGATTTACAACTCAAGTATTTGAGATTTTAACAGCCCCTTCGTAAATCAAACAAACTCCTAGTATAGGCTTGCTTATTAAGGTAATATTTATGCATTTAAAATATTCTGCATTATTTTATCAAACTTTGCAATCAATATTGTGGGTTATGTTTTTTTACATGTTTGTTGATGAGAGGTTCTAGGATAATTGGTCGACTTTTTTTTTTGCCAAATGACACTTCACCAAAGGTTTAATTTCCGATTCTTCTTTTCCAATTCATGTACATCACTTCTTATGACTTGTATTTAACTATTTATAACTTTTCTAAGTTATAAAAACAAAAATATTTCCGTCAGGATAGAGGAAACGATCACTTATCGTTTATTTTTGACTTATAATTTTATAGAGTATCATAATAAAATAATTTATACTCAAAATATGTTCAAAAACTAAGAAAAAACAAATTAAATATTAAAAATGTGTTATAAACACAATTGATCAGTGCAGCAATTGTTATTTTTGTGTAATAAGTTTTGTAAATGTAATGTATGCTGTCGGATATCTAAGACTACACTGAACGTTTCTAAATGTGAATGATCATTCTACTATATCGGCTTTCCCCTTAGACTTGTTAGCAGTGCTGCTACTTCGGTCAACCTACAAGTGTACTTATTAAAAGTCATATTAACCGGATCATTTTGGACATGTTAAAAAAACGAAAACTTTGACAATTTCAAGAATGTTTTGGAGGAGAGCAGCTTAGCTGTCATGACGTTTCATTAGATCAACTTTAATCAGCTGTGGCAAAGGAAGAAGGAAATAAACAATGACATTAGCAAGAATGACTCAGATCTTGATCATCAATTATAATTTGAGCCAACAGGCACTTATATTGAAAAAAATATTCAAGCTACAAAACACAGCTTATTTTCATCACTACTTCATAAGCTCTAACCAGCAATTGTTTTATGTGACGTAAATAAAAATAACGTTAAGATGTAAAATAGCCCAAAGATTGTTAGGTATAGGAAGAATCAAAGACAACATATATTCTCATTTCCATCAAAATCTCATTTTTGTAAACAAAACAACATTTTTCCACTTTTTAAGGAGGAAATGTCGGAATTTGCCCTTTACTGTAAATTAAATTTGTCAAAGGAAATTTTGTGGCTTTACTACTCACCCTTTGTATCCCGTAGCCCACTTAACCTCGCATAACTCTTAACCAAAGCTATAGAACCAAGTAGCTAAACATAGATCACGCAATCAATTTTTTTTTCCAAATTTAAGATTATATTTTGTACGCTAGGGGTGCTCAGATTTCCATTTGTTATCCTCTGATTAAATTTTATAACTATATATATACTATGGTAGACATCAATAAATTATTAATTAACTAATTCCTATAATTGATTATGGACATCCATATATTTTCCTGTTATTTTGAATTCACTGTTTTTGTCAAAGTTTATAAATTGAAATTTTAGTTTGTGAAATACATAACAAAAATATCAATAACCTGATTTGACACTTTTCTTCGATATATTTTGGTATTTTTCCTAACATATTATCTTAATAAAATTTTATCATATTTTCCTTACTCCTAGTTCCTCAAGATTCAGACAGTAAAACGTGGAGACGAGTGGTTACTTTTAGAAAAACTCTAATATTTTATTTTTCAATTATAACGACGTGTATGAAGACAGTCCAAGTCGCCCTTCAAAGCCCTCCTGATGGTCCTGCAAGCCATGGAGAAATTGCTGTAACGTCGATTTATTGATTTGGTGGAGTACTCCTTAATTTTTTTCTTCGAGCACGACAGCAACTCCAGATCCAACTTTAAATTGTGCATTCCACTTCTTGCTTTCCTGTAGAAGTCTTTTCCATCATTCTTCATCTTGGTCACCTTGAAAACCAGGCTCCTAGAGCACATCCCAATGTACATAATCCTCGCCATCTCAACTTCAGCATCTAAGAGATTTAAGATTCACTACCTTTTGGCTTCTTGCTCACTCATGATGACTATATAACAAAATATTTATAAGAGTTTGTTTATTAATCAAAACGTCATAATTAAAATCAACAAACCTTCGTGAATTAGTAAGAAAATTAACAATAATTAACAGTAAACATTTTGCTACCCAACTCTATAAATAATATTGGAATTAGTTGTACGATTGGAGTCACGAATTTTAACGAAAAACTGTCATCCGGGATTTTTCGAAATCGTGCTATCACTAATAATAACAACCAAAATAAATTTTACTTATCATTTGTTGTTATAGTATAACACTTTCGCAATTATTTATGAGTATGTAAATAGAATTTTTCAAAAAATATGTACATCATTTGATAAATAGGTAAATACATTATTGTCATACATAATTTTATCCATTCAATGAAAATATATGTTTCTTTGCCTCATACTTAGACTCGAACTCAATATTTATAACTGAAGCCCAACACTATTATGAATTCATTTTTTTTTCTTTATACACCTACGAACATGTATACATTGCATCAAATGAAATGAGAACTTGCTGACATGAAATGTCTTAATAAAAATATATCATATAGAAATATGTTTCTTTATAAGATTATGATGAAAAAGTTTTATCTTACCAAATAATTATAAAATTTCTAAGGAAATAACATCAAAGTAAACAAAAAGAATATATACTATACAGCATAGACGTCTACATTGACTGAGAACATAATGATATGCCACAACCTAAATAAAAGCTATATAATGATAAAAGTATATCCTTGTACCTTCCGTTCCTTCCCTAGGGTGTTTATCCACTGCAGAGAATGATATATCCATATAATATCTTATGTGTATCTTTTTTTTTGTTCATCTGTATTAGTAAATTCCTCTTTTATCTTATACTTGATGCTTATACTACAATTCTTGTAGAACCTTTCTTTAAAAATTACGTTTTTTAGTATAATTTCGATTCAGAGCCATATTTGTAAATTAAATAACTATATAGATGAAAATCTAAGAATATTACAATTGATAAAAAAACACTCAAAACTATGACTGATTGTAATAAGTAACAATTATTTCTATCAAGTTCCATTATTTACATGTCCCTTTTTGTAACATTGCACACTAATTTGTAAATGATTTTTTTAATATTATTATTATGTCATTGCTGATCTGTAATTATATATGATTAGAGTTTTATTTTACTACAGGTTTCCTTCTATATTTATCTGTTTGAGTTAATATTAGATCTTGTGCTGTTACGTACGTGGCGTATCTAGGTATATATAATAACTAGAGATGAAAATGCTGTGTATAATGGGCTTATTAAAAATAGGCCTGCGAAGTGGGTAAATAAAATGCCCGTCTCTGGATCCAACATACAATTTTTAATAATAGGTTTTTTAATATATAATAAGTATTACTGGGTCATTTGAGTCTAGAGATTAAAAGATAGATTTAATTTATACCTTTAGATATTTTTAAATCACACCTGTAAAAACAAGATTTTTTTTTTTTTTGGAGAAATCGTTCCCAAAACTTTTGAAGGCTGTTTATTATTCCTTAATTGCTTTTAATTTTAGTCTCATTCTTATTAATTTTAAATTTTTTTTACTTATTTTCTATTCTTGAGAATGAAACAATCGATTTGAAATTGATTTTTTTCTACGGTTCCGTTTAAAACTGTTATTAAAATTATACTTCATATTAATTTAATGATATTTTATATCAAACATCTTTAGAGATGAAAGTATTTGGCCTCCTGGACATGTTGATTGTTGGGGTTCCAATACTTATATTATCAACACAACAATATCATTACTTTTATGAGTATGTATTTTCAAAACATAAATAAAGGTGTACGCGACTCCATTATTATAACAGCACCAACAATAGCGACCGGCCGACAGCTCCAAGTCTAAAAACGAAAGAACAATATCATTTAAAAGTATTTTAGCTTTATAAACAAGTGATATATTAGAACTTACTCCTTTTATTTGTAATTTTCAACTTCTAACAAATATTATGAATTTACTAGTTCAGTTTTTTTTTCAGTCTATTTCAATCATAAAGTTAAATGTAACATAAAATACGTTCGTAAAATTGAACAAACTACAATAAAAAAGTATCCAAACTTTGATCTTGGGAACTACGATAAAAAAACCGTCATGATTTTTGACAAAATGATATCCTACATATGTAGAAAATGTTGCCAAAGTTTCATATTCATAAGAGTTAGGATTTTTTTTAAATTCTCGATCAAATACTTGCATTGTATTTCATATAGAAATATATGTTTTAAATCAAACTTAAGCTCATAAAATTTTTTACATATTCTTTTTACTTTTGATTTTTTTTTTTTTTTTTTTTTTGAATATTCATACAAGAAAATAGTTTAATACCAAATTTCAATAGATGAGATAAGCTTATTTGAATAAAAAATTATGCAAGAAAAAGTCCCTTTCGGCATTTTAGGAGCATGTGCGTCCTACAAAATTAATTAGCTATAATTTTTCTTATAATCTTTTGAAAATATTATTTTTTACTTTTAAATGACCATCTATGCCTGTTCTTTTATTTATTTTGTTGCCATATTGATATTTTTAACTACATATATTATTTAAACTGATTTTAGTTTTGGTAATATGTACGATCAAGTTAAATTACTTACAATTAGACAGTTTTTACTAATTTAGGAGTGTATTACATATTTGTTTATTGATTGCATTATGTCTAATTAATCAACAGTGAAAATTTCAATTTCAAATGTATATTTTGTGTTTTTTTTAAAGGGACGTGGGTGTCCCTAATGTCCTGTACGGTAAAATACGTTATAGCTAATAATATTGATTAAATACGTTATAATTATAGAGAGTTTGTAACAAATCCTGGCATTCTGGGAATTAATCTCATGATGTCATTGATGAAGCTTCCTAATTTAAAATCTTCTTGGAGTATTTATAATTTTACATCATCTGAGGGTATCAAAAGTGCAATGACCAGACCTCTATTTTTGTCCCTTCCTCGAAACCTCACTTCACTAATAACTTAGAAACAAATAAATCGACAAAGCTTACAAAATAAGAGAAATTATCGACCATTTAATAAAGCATTATAATCTGCCATGTTCGATGCTCCAGAAAAGTCAATGGACGTACACATGACTAAATTAAGAGGATAATTGTTCTTCAAGAAATATATGAAGAATACACGCAGAAAGTGGGGATTTCAATAGTGGTATAGGTGTTGCAGCAAAACGTAATATCTTTATGGTTTTCATTTATAATTTTGGATGAAAAAATATAATGAATATGGGCATGGAGAAAGTGTTGTGCTCGGACTGTCTCAGAAGCTCAAAAATTCATACACTATACTATAATTTATAAAAAAGAGTATCTATAACTCATGAAAAACTAAATATTATGTGCTGAAATTTGGCAAAATTGATCTACATATAAATTTGAGCCTGGTTGCTAACAATCTTTTTTGGGTTCTGGTTAAATTCCCTGGTCAATTTGAAATGGAATGATCCCAATGTAGATTATAAATAAGTTTTATTTACATAAATAATATCTATTTGTGAAAGGATGTACACTACTTAGGAATTAAATAGTATTCACAACTGCTGTAGAAATGAAAAAATCATTCTTATATTAATTAAAGGATTTACATAACTAATAATAACTCTTTTTTTATTTTAGCTGATTAAAGGAAGATTCAGTGAGAACAATTATTATCCCATATCCTTTTATATTAACACAATCTAATAGATGTCTTTCTATTGTGTTTGATTTTAGTATGAATTGTATATATTGTGATATGTCCATCGTTCCCCTTAATGGATATAACTACAACACGTCGAAAATTTATTATCAGATGGCACTGATGAAGGATAATCTTTGGAAACTTGTCTCAGGAAAGGAAACAAAGCATAAGATAGCCGGGGAGAAGCAGACTGAAAATGTTGCATTAATAATGCGTAAAGACAAAACTTTTCCATTAAAAGTAATAGATACAACTATAAAATAATATTTTGGTGAAGCAACAGACCCCATTGTAGTTTGGAGTAGACTATAAAGTCAATTTTAAAAGCAAACTGCGGCAAAAAAATAGAATTACAGAAGAGGTTGTTTGTTTTTCAATTGAAAGACTCTGAGAGAGAGAGTATTCAAGGTCATGTGAAAAAAATCACTGGAATTTGATGAACTTGCAGTAATGTCAAGGGGTTTGTATCTGTTAGAGAGTCTGCTTAAAGATTTTAACATGGTTGTGAAGACATTGGGGGGTGATCCTGAGTTATCAAAGTGGGAAATAGTTGTAGTGCAAAACCGGGACACAGAGAGAAAGCTTGAACATGACAATTATAGAGAACGGAAAAAGGATTTAGACACTAATATTTTGGCTGTGGCAATCTTGACCACAAGAAGAGTGGTTATCTGAAAATTAAAAATTATACTGCTTAGTTTCCCTATGGGTTAAAGAAAGGTCATTCGATGAATAAAGCGGCAGTAAGTAAATGCTCTGAATCAGGAAATGATTGCGGACTTACATTTAAGGGATTTGCTTTGTTAAATAAAAGTGCAGGATGTCTGGGCCACAAAATATCCTCATTCTTGGAGCAAAGATTTTTGGGATGCACACAGCCCAGGACTGAAGCCGTGCAATTTCAATTTGTGGGGGAGGGTCGAGCATGAGTCCTGTATCAAGTATCATTCGTCGGTGAAGGTCCTGTATAAGTCCTTAATTCCTACAACGGTCAAGCTGGATATGCACTAAGTCGCCTTTGCCTACCAAAGCTCCTGACGCCGTGTGGCGTAGGTTATCAAGAGAGACTAATCTCAAATGCAAATAAATTTAGCTTTCAAATAATGACAATTCAGGGTACTACTCCATCCAGTTCGTTCGTTATAATCTTTTAAACATTTCTACAATTTATATCATTTTAGACTATTTTATTTGTATTTTTTTTATTAGAAGTAATTATCCACCTTTATATTGATCTCATTCCACTAAAAAAGTTTCAAAATATCCCACTTTTGAAAAAACTTTTATAATTACTTTTAATGAGTTAAGATACCCAAAAAGTTATAGTTAAAAATATATTTTTTTATCTTTAGTTAGACAGCTAATAATTTATAAAAATTAGAATTATCTAATACTTTCAGGCGGATGACGCCTTTACAAAAATATAATTAAACATTATAGTTTAAATTTTTTTCATCAGATTAAGCCTTAAGAACATAAAATATTCATATTATCGAAAACAAACATATTTCATTAAGGGCAAATTTGCTTTTAAACTAACAACTAGCTCGTTTTTTTCTGTTTTTTTTTTTTTTTTTGCTCTTTCTAAAAAGTTTGAGTATTTCCTGTAATGTCCGAAAATGTCTTGATGCGGTTGATGATGAAATGCTCAGTCTCAAGCGCCATCGATAGCCCAGGGAATCCCCAATTCGAACAATACAAATCTTGCTAATGCCGAATTTAAAATAAGACAAACATCCTCCTCAACGAAGGGATCTACTAAATTGATATTCCTTGCCATGTAACTCTTAAAATTTAATGCAATTTTCCATATCTACCTTAATATTGTTCTTATTTCACAAAAAGTTTACAAATATCCTACTTTTGAAAAAAACTTTATGATAATTTTAAATTAGTAAAGATACCCAAGAATGATAGTTATATTTTCGGAATTCTTTGATTGATATTGACTCGATTATGAACTTTAAATAAAATCTACCAACTTATATTTATTTCATTGTAACTACTTTATTTGCAATTGGTGGTGTTAATAAAAATTGAAGATAATTCGTCAAAGAGTACATATATCATCCACACTCAATTTTGAGAACAAACATGCTAGATTGCTTTTGTGTTGTCAGCTCACATATATATTAAACGTAAGAAAATTCAATTGACAAGAACAAGCTTTGACATACATACAAAATAATCCATCAACCAAAAAACCATTTTGAAACAATTTTCTTTCATTTGTTATTAAATATATATATTTTTTTATTAAACAACTTTCAAAGAGTATAAAATATAATACATTTTATTTAAATAATCTCAAAATATCAACTTATTTAATGACAACAACACAGAGTATGTTTTAAAAATTAGACTGTCCCAAATATAGATTAATATTTTTTCTCCATAAACCTTTAGGACAATATAGTAAAAACGATTTTTGGCTTAGTTTTAGGCATCTCAGATAATTTTTTATGTTGAACAGGAAATATTTTGGTGAAGTAGAGTCTATTTTAGTTTGGAAAAATAGTGTTTTTGGGTACAAATGGAACAAAAGGCCTCTTGTACCATATTCCTATATATGAGGATGGTAAAAATCAAATATTCTACCTTTCTATAATAATTTAAGGGGTCTAAGATGTGCGCAATGATTTACAGTTTCCTTATTCTATTGTTTCTTCTTGAAATTATCCCTTTATCAAAATTCACATTTCTTTTTTTTTAAATTGAAAAAAAGTTACTTAAAAAGCACTGAACAAAACTATTTATTACCTCCTGAAAGGGATGATGTTGAGTTTTCTTCACCCTCTGTTAGGCAACTGGGATATTTTACACTCCAAAATTTTGAAAAATACTTCTTACTCCTTTGAGTCTACATTTTATAGTAGGGAAATACAAATATAAGCACGATTCAGGGCATTCTAATGTGCATTTATTCGTTGTTTTGATTAAAAAATATATAAATTAATAGACGTTATTTGACTTTTGTTATCTGCATAGTCCCTGTATTGTATTTTATGTACACATAAAATGAAAGACAGTGCTATGTGTTAATACGATGAATTCATATTTTCTATTCAAGAAAGAATAAATATTCCATTTTTATGCATAAACGTGTGTATTTGATTATATTTATTTCTCTTTTGTTGCAAATTTTATCTCAAAATTTTTTTGATTTGACATTTGAATATCCATTAAAATTTGTTTAAATTAATTTTTGTGTATATATTAAATAATATTTTACTTTATTATTTTAAAGGGATGATCGAACAAGGTTATTGTTCCTCTGATTGTGAATATACGTTACTTTTATATATATTACTTATGGAACGATTACTCAGATTCTTTTTTTGAAATTGAAATCGGCATCTGCAAAATAAGATGTAATATCATATAACCCAGTTTCTTTTCATATATATTACTATTTATTAATTTTATAATTCATGAAAAAAAATAATAGACAAAATTACGTCAAGATACAGGAAACGACAGTTTTTAATTATATTTTCTTTGCATTATTGTATGGAGTAGAGTCTATTGGCCAGACAAATGGGTCTAGTTCCTTCTTGACTTTCCAGGCAAAGGAATGCCCAGCTTTTAGTAGGTTGCAAACTCAACATTGTCTCGTCTGGTGCGGATCACAACAAGAATACTCTGCCTTTTTCATAATTGTAGAATGAATTCTTTGCTGATCGAAGCCATTTTTTAAACCTCATAATAAAGATTTCTGTTTAGGCGCTAAGATAAGTAACAATGTCCTACCAACGCATGCACTAAAATTTGGTAGTTAGAGAATGCTAAATTACTTTTCTAAGTTGTTAAACAAAAATTATTACATATTTTTGTCAAAATATAAGAAGCAACAATGTGAATTTATGACTTTCCTCCAATATTTTTATAATATCGTAATAAAATAATTTATTTTTAACATATGCTCAAAAACTGGGAAGAAACAAATTTTACAGAAACTGAAAGTAAACAAACGTCTTCTTAACACGTTTAGTCGATGCTGCAATTGTTTTTTTAGTCTATTAAAGTTAGATGTTGTCTCGTATCTAGAGTGGGATTTATGTAAAGCGAGGGCAAGCCGGGAGTGAGTCATATTGTATTACTGAATTAAGTCCATTATAAACATCAGCTGTCTATTATATGAATTTGATGTGAAAAAATGAATTACTGATATAACGAACAGAACATTTCACATTCAAAATAGCATTAGTGCAGTGAAAATAATATTATTTGATTTGATTTCATATATGTATATCTTATAATGCATTTATTAATCCATTTATACTAAAAAATAGATGAGAAGTCTTCTTTTAGAGGGACATGTGAATACCCCTAAGACCTATCGGATAATTAAACAAAAAAGAAAGAGTGCAGAACATAACCATGTTTCATTTTCTATTTGGTAAACCTAGTTTTTCTTTACTCATATATAGGACCATACAAAACATTTTAAACGTTTTTAATTATTGTACTGTACCCACTAACCTGATAGACTAGCTAGTAGTGATGGAATATCCCACAATGCACCGTCTGCACATCCAGCTTTTTTCTTTACCTTCATTGTTTTGGACAATTTTGATACTAAGATAATTAAAAAATGAAATGTCGATTGATAAGAAAAACATTGTTCTAGTCCCCACCGTGAGCACACATAACGAGAAGAGGATTGAGATGTCAGCGCTCCTCCCCTCAGAATTTTCCCAGAATGTCATCAGAGAGTATCGACTAGGGCAATATTTTTTATAACAATCGACAGCTAATTATGTGTTCTACAACATTGTTTATATGATAATAGTAAAAAGTTACTCTTAAACACTCAAAATTGACATAATAGAGATGAGTAAATAATAATGGTAGGTTAAGTACCTCCGAACATTTTTTTTTTTAAAGTCAAGTATCTATCGGAATCTGATAGTTTTATATGACAATGTGAATAGCATGGATCCCTCGAATTACGATTAATCTTTGGAATTATAAAGACAAAGCACCTGCAGAGATCACAACTATTGCTCTCAAATTATTTTGATCTCCACATTCCAAGTTATTGGCAATAAGAGCTTTGGCGCTCAAAAGAACAAAATGTTTTGCCAGTTTTCAGAGCTTTTCGTCTTTTCTTTGTCAACAAGCCAAACAAAATGGTTACTTCCCTGTTTTCAAACAAAACAAATTAGTCTACTTGCCTAAAAAATTATTTCAAATTTTATCAAGATACTTTGAACGTCTCTTTTTAACAAATTATAGTAAATACATAATAAAACAAAAATGTTGTATCACTGCCCTTCGTGGACATTTGGTATAATAAATGATACTAACATAGTTTCAAGACTATGTTTGTTTCTGCTCTGAATATTATATTTCAATATAAGCATTAACTGGCTGTCATACATCAAAAAAGTGAATTTGGATATCACTGAGTTTATGATTGGACAATTAACAATTAGTTAATTCAACTGTTCACCGAGGAAGTTACAATATGACTGATGCCTAATTGATAATAAAAAATCAATTATCATCAATTTTTGTAAAAAATAATTCTTAATAACATTTTTTGTGTGCTGAAAAGAAAACTTAAGTACACCACATGATTGTTGTAATAATGGAATATAAAAAAGATAGATACACCTTGAAAAAACGGACCAGGCCTATATTTTCAAATTTTAGGGTCTTTTTTCAGCTGATTGGTAATATACACATATTTCAAGTCCTTAAGCAGAGAATAAATTTTAGCTCAGACTTAATAAACAATTTAATAAGATCAAAGAAAAACAAAAAAAATGTAGAAAATTTCACTCTAATCCCACATAAAATCCCTATTTTATACAGGAGCATTCCATTGTATAGTGATTTGAAAATGTTGTGCTGTGAGACATTTCATACAACATAATCAATATAAACAGTAATTGATAACTATACACACAAAATGACCGATATTCATTTTTTTTCTACGTTCATTCAATAATTTTATTAGTTTAACTCCAAGCCTGTTGACTTATAATTCAAATAAAATAATTATACTTTTTTGAATTTTAATAAAAAACATTGGAGCCCAAAGAGGGATTAATTAAGTATTGTTGTCTATATAACTATAAATTAAATGTAAAAGGAGATAATTTATGATTTGGAGACATAGTTAATTGTATTTTAAACATTTATTTTGCAATTTGATCAACAAAATTTAAAGATAAATAATATGAATTACAAATATAATTGCTATAATATTATTTATATATATTTTAAATTAATTTTTATTCTGTTAGTTTAGCGCTTGTGTATGTTATGACATCCTGATGTTTTCCAATTTTTAGAGCAAAAATTAATTTTTTTTTCTAATTGGAATACGTCAGGACATCAGAAGATGCACAACAGCTCTTCTAACTAAATAAATATTATTTAATTAAACTTTACCCCAAGCATATGTTTATATTATTCAATTCTGTTTCCGCTCTACAGAGAGCCCATTCTAGTTTGTTTGTTTGTAAGCAACATTACATAAAAGTTACTCACCAATTTCGTTGAAACATAATTTGTTAGATTAAATATATTACTAGTAAGAGGTTATTTATTTTTCGAAGGTCGATGTGAAGTTAAAAGAAAATTTTAAAATTGCATAATTGAAAATAACTTATAAAAAGATTGAGAAAATGGATACATAAAAATTTATCATCATATTAATATTTATAACATTATTATATATTATAATATATGTAGATCCTGTCAAATGTATTAAAAAAATTACCATAACCATAATTTCCTCTCCTAAAATTATATAATTGTCATCTAATCTTAACAAGGTTCTTAATCCAATAATAACATATGTCTTGTTCCATCCTTCTTCTTTTTCAAAATTGATAAATAATTATCAGACATAGTTTTCTACCAAAATCCCTGTTTTTAGCCTATGAGAGCTCGACATTTCAAAAAAAAGTTATAAGTGTACTAGAGTGATTATCTTGCATTAGTCGGAGTTATTAAGCGTCCATCATAAACTTTGCTTTAAAAATAGATATGCACTTACCCTTTTTTTTATTTTAATAGTTTGTGCTACACATGCTTGTTGTCAAGCCATATGTGCAGTCACATTCTTTTGTTTTTGAATTTTATATATGTGGCCCGTCAAAAAGAAAAGCAACCTAGAAGAATTTCTCAAAAATAGAGTGCTACAAACGTTTTTCAAGTTGAATCCTCTACAGTTAGACAAATTTTGCTTCATTTTAATATTGATAGTATTTAAATTTTAGATTGAACGCTGGTTATAGGTTTTCCCTAAATATATAAATATTTGTATTCTTGGGTCTCCAAAAGTAATGAGGATTCTGTTCATAATAAAAAGACTTGATTGGTCAAATTTGTATGATATGTTCTTAAAATGGTATTAATACCTTGATAATAATGCACTTCTAAAAATACTAATGATAATATAAATTTGCAGTAACATAAACTTATTAAACTGATTTTGGCACCCTTGTTTAAGGGAAAATTAGCCTTTAATATATCACTGATACTTGATTGTGATTGGATAATAGTTAGAACCTCGTGGAAACACATTTCTTTCGTAGTCATTTAGATGAATACCTATGTCGTACTGTGGATTCTTCATCTATGTTGTCACACTATTTATTTTTTAATTTTATATTTTTAGCCCATCTAAACCAAAAAACAAGCTAGTATGAAATTTCCCAAAATTGAGAGTGGATTTCATTTATAAATATTGACCAATTATCATTGATTTCTATTAACAATTTATTCTCATTAAATCTTTGGGTGTACTGCAAATTAAAATGATGTTTATAATAATGGAATAAGAAAATGATAAATTTTATTTGAGAAACCAAATTGGACCAATTTTTGTTCTAAGATTCTAAATTATATTTCAAATAATTGAATATTTTAACTCATTTCACAAGTTGAATAAAAACCTTTGATTGATTAAATTTGTCGATGATTTATTTGGCTGTATGTAAAAATATTTATATATAAAATATATTAGGATTTTTGTTTAAGATTGATGGTTTGGGATGCACTAAATATGTACATATACTATTTTCCTTTAAAATAAAAGTTGCTGATCTTTAGCTGAAAAGTACAATCGTTTGTCAAAATGTGTTCTCCAGAGGCAGAGAGATAGGCCGATTTTGCTTAATTTAAAAAAAATAGTATTTAAATTTTAGATGGAACGCTTTTTAAAGGTGTTACGTAAAAAAATACATATTTGTGTTCTGGTGTCTTTGAAGGTGAAGATCCAGTTCATAATTAATAAAACTTGATATATTAAACTGAGATGTTGTGTTTTTTAAAATGTTGCTTATACCTCGATAATAAGGCATTTCTGAAAAAAACTAATGATTATAAAAATTGAGAAGGAAGTTTGCTGTAACATAATCTTTTTTACTGATTTGGGATCTCCTTTGTTAAAAAAAAAAAAATAAGCCTTCTTAATAAATCCCTGATCACAAATTTTTATTTATTTAAAGAGTAAATATAGTTCATTATATATATTCTGTAATTCATAAATTTTTAGAATTAGGAAAAACTTGATTTTTTACAGCCAATAGAATTTTAAATGTTCTCTCATGTCTAAGGTTATTTTCGGAGATAAGTTTCTTTATTGATTTGCTTTCTTCTTCCGATACTTTCAAGAAACCCATTTAATATGTGTTTTTTTTTTCATTAGTAATATAAATAGGAAACTGTAGGCATTTTTTTTTTTTTTATTTTGGGGTCGTTTCTTTTCAGCTGATTTGTAATGTCTGCATATCAATATCATATAACGATAAACAGTGTATTAACTTTAGTTTAGACTTTAGAGACAATTTAATAAGATCAGAAGTAAAAGCAACATAGATGTAGAAAATTGCTCTCCAACCTAACATAGTGACCTAATTTTAGTTATAACCTTTCCAGAGTCTAGTGATTTACAAATGTTGTACTGTGAGACATTCATGGAAGGTAATTAATTTACAAAGTAATGAATAAGTATGCAGACAAAATTTTAGCCATAATTTTTCAAAATATATAAACGAAATGTGTAAGTAATAAGTAGACCCAATTTCTAGAAAGAAAAATGAATATAGTATTTTTTAGAAAAATTGTCAAAAAAGAACGACAAAATGATTAATATTCATTTATTTTCTACGTTGATTCGATCAAAAATGAACTGAAAAAGTGAGTACTATTCATTTGCCTATTAGTTTAACTCCAAGCCTGTCCATTTATGATTCCATTAAAATAAATATATTTTTTAAATTCCAAAAATAACATAAGACCCCCGAGAGGAACAAGTTAACCAATTAACGTAGAGTGCATAAGTATAATTAAGATGTGGGAAGAGATAATTTATGATTTGGAGACATATTTGTATTTTAATTATTGATTTTGTATTTTAATCAACAAAGTTTAAAGATAAATAACATTTATTAAAAATATAATTGCTATAATAATAATAATATTTTGTTTTTTAATTAATTTTTATTCTATTAGTTGAGCTCCAGTCTATGTTATGACATCCTTATGTTTCCCAATTTATAAAGAAAAATTTAATTAATTTTTTTCTAATTGGAATATGTAAGTACATCAAAACACACACAGAGCTCTTCTAACAGAATAGTATTTAATTGAACCTTATTACAAGGGTATATTCTATTCTATATCCGCTCTACAAAGAATCCATGATAGTTTGTTTATTTGTAAGCAGGATTACAGAAAACAATTCCAACTTTTTTTTTTTTTGTTAATGAATAGTAAGATTAAATATGTTACCAGTAAGAAGTTATTTAATTTTGGGAGTTCAAGGTTAAAAAAACGTTGAAACGCATAGTCGACTATAACTTTTGAAAAGATTTCGAAATTCTAGCTTGATGCTTTTAAATTTATCATAACATATATAAATCCTTTCAAAACGTATATAGAAATAAAAATTTTGAGAATAGTCTAGCGTTAGTTTTCTTTACTAAAAAGTTTTGAAATCTTTCCATGTTCGTCTTCCATTTCAATCATCAATTCTGCCTCAATCCAATTCGATGACGGTCTCCAGACATTTCCTAAGTTCCCTACAACTGTTGTTAATCATCTTCTTAGTCATTGCATCCCAGTGATTCTCAATAAATGACTTCAAAAAGATGATATTTGGTGTTGAGGCTTGAGACTCGTAATGCAACCACAAGAAAAGACAAAAAACTTAGATTGAGTCTGTAACGCAGGCAAAGAAAGTGATTTTTATGAAATAATTTTTACTTCAAATTTGAAGTATGAGTAGGTGCTTGACGTGGCTGGAGACATACATTACCATCAGGTAAGTTCTTATAGTTCTGAGGATTGCAGCAGACTTTATCTTGCAGAAATCTTTTACCTTGTTGTACTCAATTATTTTGATCAGGCTTGATCGCCTTTTTGATGTTTTTTTGAGTCAACCTTGGTTTTCTACCGCATTCAGCTTTTTTGTCAAGGCTGTCACCGAAATCAAGATGAATTTTGATCATGTAGACCGTTGAGCTTGTGATCCCAAGCTTATGGTGTAAGTTTTTACACGATGTTCTCTCATTCTTCATTTTTACGTATTAGAAGCTTTGTTTTACTTGTAAATAAAGTTTTGGCAAATTTTTATTTTTCAATCACAAAATCGACACATTTAAGCGCTAACATAATTGTTGCATTAATTGTGTTAGACCCAGTAACTCCCAAAATATTTCTTTAGTGTTACTTGATGTCCTTCATTAGCTCATACAGTATTCCTTAGCTAGACTGTTATCATAATGATAACAGCTTTAGCAAATAAAAACAATGTTCAAGTTGTCAAAAACAACAAAACTCCCTAAATACAAAATGCTTACAATTTACAACTCTTACTATTGTAAAAGGTTAAATAAGAGGGGAAAACTGAAAGGAAGATTTCTCAGCGCCAACTTGACAATAGGTATGACAATTTAATAAATATATAAGACTATTAAGTTATTAGAACTACTAATTTTTTTTTTTTTTTAATTCTCAAACAACAAACATAATTTTTTTCCGGCGGGATGTAACAAAAAACAAAAATACATTAAAGAATATATTTCATAAATAATTACTTTCTTAATAATGTTTTATGCAGTTTCTTGAAAAAAGTTATATTTCTAATTAGTATGAACTTAAATTATAATAAAAATATATTAATAAATGCATATCCTTTTATTAGCAAAAACAAATATCTTCTCTCAAATTATAAGTTAAGTTCATATTTGTTTAGAGGGACTTATTTTTGTTCAAAAAAGTTTTAAATTAAAACTAAAAATGTGTCAAATTTACACATCAAAAATTATTTTTATTTATTTAAAATCTTTCAAAAAAGTAAACATGTATTATTAATTCCATAACAACAAGACAATTCAGAATAAAATATATAAATGACCAGTTTTATTAAAAGTAAGGTGTAAAGATTTGTTTTCAAAATGAGCCTGAACTACTTTGGTTTTCTGAGACGAATAATTGTCCATTTCTATAGAAAAATCATACTTATTAACCCCTTGGGTGTTCTGCAAATTGTACTTAAAATAGAAAAAATTGATCATCACTATGAAATAATCCGAAATTAATAGATTAGAGGACATATCGGGGCAAATATAAGTCATATATATCAAATAAAAGATCTGGACTATATATAAAATTCTTGGGTATCTACAATCATATCATAAATTCGAATAATAAGTCTGTAATTGACTCACGTATGTTTGCCAACCTGGAATACTTTTTTTTCAATATTGTGATAGTATGATAAACGTATCCGTTGATATAAGTACTGTACATAATTTTAAATGAACCTGAAAAAAATCAGTTATTAAGTAGGACTGAGTATAAAAGATACTAAGACGTCGTGACGTGAAAATTATTTTTAAAGAATAGCGTTTAAGTATTCACGTTGCGGATCTCGCTGACGTTAAAAGACAACTTTTTTAAACTCGATAAATCAGCATATAGCATAACCATTTAATTATTTTTACCTTTAACAGTGAGCCTGGAATATCTTCTATTTTCTTTACATTAAATATAAACATTTTATGTTATTATCATTTTGTAAGAACAACAAAGAAGAAATATTCCAACCTTGTTATCCACAGGAATGTCACAGAAAGAGTTATTGGCTCAAAAACAACCGTCTACCATATTAAGGAACGACAGGATAAAACTGGAGTGATCGTCTAAATAAATGGACTACCCAAGCAGTAATCAAACTCTAAAAGGAGCCACCAGACCTTTTCATGGAAAAGATGGACATGGAGGCCAATGTATCAAGGTCCACTGTGACAAGGTGCATCAAAAAAGCGGATAGTGTCTCAATACGATCCTAAAAATAAGCAATTTTGACAGCAGAGTTGTTGAAAAAGTAAACCATCATTTCAGTTGTCTTGGCCTATCCTATCATCACCAGATCTGAATCACCTGGATTATAGGATCTCTTGGAAATTAGAGTTATAGATTTGTATAAACCCACATCCAAATGTTGGATCCACGAAGGACTCTGTGAATGAGAAGTTCCCTTTTTTAATTCGTATTCAATATACGTTCTCCATTTTTCTGTAGTGACAATAATATGCTTTGAGATTTTTAATTATTTTGGGGCGTTTTCAAATTAACAACCCCAACCTTGACAGAAAAATTCCCAGAATCCTAGAAATATTGTCACTCAGAATGATCGAGGAACTTAACTCAGAATTCTGAACAAATTTTATTTCAAGTCTAAAGTTTTTATCTGTCTTCGTTTTTGAAATACAGGAAGCCTGGATCAGATTGTCGCCTACTTTAAACCTTTATAACTTGAAGAAGACATTATCAAATAAAAAACCAGATACAAAATAGGAAATCTATTCTCGTCAGATGACGATACGTAGTTCAGTTAGCTTCATGCCGTCATCATATGAGGAGATAAAGAGCTATAAGTGGAACGAGAAGTTTTCGAGGTCCGCTGTAGTCATGGCATTGGTTAATAATGGATGTGAAATCTCCAATTCAACGATTGCTTTAACCTTAGGAGTGAATTTACGGACTGTTCAGCGTGTCCGTAAGAAGCTAGAGGACACCTGGGATGTTGAATCCACCATAAAGAGGGCACCCAAGGAGGAGGGTGCCGACAGGAAGGTCAGGGACACCGACTTTGTCGACAAGGTGAAGAAGATGGTTGAGGATGACCCTACTAGGTCCATGAAGGCCAAGGGGTGGCCGGAGACAGGCCCTGGGTGTGGCAACAGGACTCTGCACCCTGCCATGTGTCCAAAATCTCCATGCAGTGGTTAACCGAGAATGATGTCGCAACCAAGGATTTGTGGCCTCCTAACTCTCCCGACCTTAATCCTGTCGAGAGACATACCAACAGACATCCCCATAGGACCAAGGCTAGCCTGATGGACTCCATCAAGGAGGTATTCGGCAACATGGACAATGAGATGGTCAGAAGAGCCTGCGGCCGGTTCAGAGGCCGTATTGAGGCTATTATTGATGCCAATGGTGATTATATCGAATGAATGGCTATTCTATATCTATATGCTTGTCATAGTTTTGATTTTCTATAAAAAAGTTAAAAAATGTATATTTAATGTTGTTTTTTGTAGAAAAATATTTTGGCGACAATTTGATCCCCGCTCCCTGTATATACACGGGCTATGCATATTTATTTTTCATACAATTATAATTATAACAGATATAATTTTTTTTTTTTTTTTGGATATTAAATCTATGCGAAATCATACATTATTTTTAATTATTGTCTCAAAACCTTCGCATGGACCAATCAATATATGAAGTAAAAATAAATAAATAGGATTTTCTTTTATGCTTGATTTTTGTTCAATATTGTTTTTTAAATTCATTTTAATGATGAGTAACATTGAGAAAAAAAAACCATTGCCATTAACATTTTTTCCGTCATTCACTTTCATTTCTTTAGAAAAAATATATAAAGACTTAATAAACAAAAGTAATTATATATATTTATATATATGTGTGTGTGTGTTTGAGATGGATTTTTATCACACAAAAAGAATCATTAACTGTATTTTTAATCCCTATTAAATGCAAAATTTAGTTACTATCTAATAGAAAAATACACATTTTCTCGACATACAGGGTGGAAAAGTTATTTATGCTGCAAAAAAAATAATTTACAAAGACAATTTTCTCTTTAATCAATTATAAGGTT
Organism: Lepeophtheirus salmonis; assembly: GCF_016086655.4. Lineage (NCBI taxonomy): Eukaryota > Metazoa > Arthropoda > Copepoda > Siphonostomatoida > Caligidae > Lepeophtheirus > Lepeophtheirus salmonis. The sequence continues at coordinate 297,203 of NC_052138.2, forward strand.
ACAAAAAATTAAGTCAAATTCTGAAAGCTTGATAATTCTGATAATTTTGAATTTTAACAATGAAATCACCTCCAGACTTATTTACAGCATTTATACGAAGCTGAAGTGCAACCAGGCTTTCTCCACTTGGTGCCTTGGCAATTTTGGATTTAATTATTGATCCTAATGGTAAGTTTATTTTGGTGTTGCAGGGAGTTTGGTTGATTTGTCGTTCAATCGCACCTCGCACCAAATAATCATCAGAATTAGATCTGTCGAGTTTGGAGGCCAAAAAAATAGTTGTCCAAATAGTCTTGGAGCAATTTCTGAGTCTTTTTCGAGGTGTTGCAGGGAGCTGAGTCCCTCAACTTTCGGTTTAACATGTCAAAAAAACCTCCCACTAAGTCCCAGAGTTATGTTGTCGTTTCCAGACTCCAGAGAGGGCTACGATATTCCAGACAATGAATTCGTCAATTAAGTCCATTTTTCTGGTGCAAGTTTAAACAAACTATCTTATAAAAAAAAATTAGCTGCAGAAGTGCCTGTGTATGCTTCAGAGAGTGCACCAAAAAAACCTTTCATTATTAAATCCTCAAGGATCAAAGAAAAAAAAAATAATGATATTAAATATAATTATAGGAAAAAATAAATGAATGACGTTATAATTGAAGAAAGTGTATCAATTGCCAATAGCAATTAAAAATTCATTAAATTATTTATATTATTTAATCTCACTTTCATGCATTAATCTTGAAAAGTAGATCCATATGGTGATATTATGTCCCGTTTTATGCATTCACCTTAATTTTTTTAAATTCAAAATTACGGTAATGGATCTATGAATTACTTTTACGAAATTTGGGTATGTAAATATCAATTAGATTATATATAAGGATGTGCATTTTTTGTTAGATAGCGGTTATTGTAGTTTTTTTTAAAAGTATATTTTAGTAAGAGAAAAATGTGTATGTTCCTTTTAGTTATTTTTCCTTTTTGCAAGTACATATAAGTAGGGTTGAAATTGTTACTGAGAAAAACATAGTTCATATATATTAGGCTGACATTATTAATGTTGATCTTAATTCGGTAAAATATAAGGATGGTATTTTTGTGGAGCTAAAGGAAAAAGTAGGAGAGATAATTATGACATTATTGAATTAAAACATTTCTTAATATCAGCTGCCTTTATTAGATTTTTGGGGAGAACATGAATTACTGCTAAAAGTGAGTAGAATCTTTAACATTTACAGTATTAATAGTACCGGGAAAAATAATGTAAAAATATTTTAAAACATATACTTAGTAGATTATTTTGTTTTTTAATTTCAAATTTACCTTGACCTTTGATTTTGACATCTCAAAATTTAATTACTTCTTATTGTGAATATATATAATCTTCTAACTTAGTTATACTGAAATTGGTGAGCAATAGAATTATTTTATTTAAATCATAAATAGACACACTTGAAAATGGAGCGGAAAAATGAAAGGCAATCATTTTTTACTATTTTCTGCATAGATTACTCCAAGTTTTTTTATAAATTATAGGTATATATATTTTTTTTTATGTTGCCTAAAATTACATAGATATATATTAAAAATCTAATTTTATATGTACAATTCAATGTGTAAATCACTTTCTATGAAATGCCTCACAACACAAGATTTGCAAAACATTAAACTATGAGAAGGTCCATAAATAGCCTTCTGTAATAACTATAAAAAAAATATTATTAGTTATTATTACAAATATTGTTATAATATCATTGGTCACATTGTTCATTATACCGTATCTCACAACCTTTCATCCAAAATCAGTTGGTGGGTAGACAATTATTCCAATTATATATCAATTATTCAATAATAGTTACTAGTTAACTAGAGCTTAATTAGAGTTAATTCTGATCAATCCAATCCATATTAAGAACGCTGATTAGAAGAAAAGAAGAAGTAACCTCGACAAGTGACAGTTTGACATTTAAAGAGGCACGGCGAGTTGTTCTACTACTTCTATAAAAAACTGTGAAATCGAAGAAACTTTGAGAAATAGAGGAGAAAGAAAAAATTACTAAGGGCTGGAACTGTGTAAAGAATTAGGACTGCATCTGTAAAAAGAATACTGACCTTTTGCTATGCCGCCCAAGATACTATCTCACTTAAAAACAGACTCCATCCTTACATGTATAATATGCAAAATTTATCGGAACAGAACCTTTATTACAACATTGAGGACATCTGGTATGGTAAGAGTTTGGCTCTTACCCATTTACGTGTTGTTTTTTTTTTGTTTTTTTTTGTTAAAGTTCCATATTTCATCATTGTGTTTATACCTTTAATTTTATATGAAATCATATATTCTGTTGTTACCATTGCCTACAAAGTTGAACAGAGGTTATGTCTGTTTGTTTATTTGTTTGTTGACTACCAGAATTACGGCAAAAGTTACTTGTTTGTCAAAAATTCATCAGGATTACAAAAAGAGTTATAATTCGATCTAACATGGTATGAATATTATTTATGGTCACATTAAGAGATCATTACATTTTCATTGGTCAAGCTAGATAAAACATTAAAATACATTATCGACCATAACAATAAAAATCCAATTTTAGAAAAATGACCATAGGTGTAGTCTATTATTGTTTTTTTTTCCAATCTACTTCAATCTATAAAAAATAGAATTTTATTTTGTGGCTTTAACAATATTTTATGACTGTAGAGCTATGACTGTGTGCTTTTTTTATTTATTCACTGAAAGGATTAAATAAATAAAGGATTGAATAAAATAAAAAAATGTAAGATTCAACCATTTCTTAAAAATTTAACCAAGAATAAAAAAATTGAAGTATCATCAAAGTTAATTGCATTATTTCTTTAAGCTAACAGAAATTGAGCCAAAACCTAATGAATTTAACAAATAATATCCTCATTTAATTGATTACTTACTCATTTTATGTTGAATGGTTAATTGAATAATGTTGTATTATGAAATCTATTGTTTTTGTTTAGTTCCTTGATTTATTATATATTTTTGTCCCTAAGACAACAAAAAAAACTATTCAATTATGAGCAATCCATCAATTAAAATATAAATTACTGGCGGTAGTAATATTTATTCTCCGAAGTTATTCGGTATTGACAAACAAACAAATATTGTTTAAATAATTTATTCATTGTTATTTACTAAGGAAAATAAACTCACAAACACTCTCCATGGGTCACAGAAATCGCAATTCAATGCAGACACCTGTGATGCATTTTCCCTTAAGGTAGGATATATTTCCCTGAAATATTTTAATCATTTAGTACACAATAATAAAGACACAAAAATAAAAACGTAAGTTATTAAAAAAAGTAAAAAAAAAAAAACTACAAACAATAAGATATCGACCATTTATAAAACAAAGTATAATAAAATATAAAGAAATGAAGGTAAATAATATTTGGTTCAAAAATTAAATAAAAAAATAAAAGCAGTTTTTTATCTTGGAGGTTACAGCAGCTATCGTCTATAAAAACGTTCATACTATGTGTTAAGTGGGGGAATAATTTTGATGAAAATTTGAAAATCACTTTTACTCCAACAAACTTCCCCACAATTTTCCTACTGGC